>NC_036858.1:48340539-48359547 GCF_002910315.2 Salvelinus sp. IW2-2015
TGGTGGTGGTTAGTTGATATAAGGATAGGAGACGAGGTTTAGAGACTTATACCAGGAGCACCCGCCGCTGGCGGTTCATCAGTAAGTACTCACCATTTTATGTACATGGCTCATTACTTAGTACCGTGTGGGGAAATGAGTGTGATAAGGTGTCCAATTACATGGGTGCCTATGTTACGCACGCTGAGGTGCCGCTTTACTGTTTGTTTTAATAAGTCTATCTCATACATACCTAATGTGTCTTGCCGCTCCTAGAACTGGGGTTGTATAATGTCATTCCGATTGGACAGTGTTGTGTCGTTGGTAGTAGGATACTGACGGGGAGTGATAAAAGTAGCTTTGATTTGTACAAGTGGGTGTTGTGAGACTGCCCTGAGGTTAGTATATGCAGAGTCCATTACATGGTGACATGGTTGTTGAATAAGGATGTAGAAGGCTGGGGAATTAATCTAGATTAGTTATGTCCATTGACATGGTGTGATTTAGAGTTGAGCTGTAAATGAAGGTGTATAATGTCAGTAGTCATGTAGGGTATCCATTTAACAAATGGGTTTGGGTTGTGAGACGTGGGAGGTTATGTGGAGTAAGTGGGTCCGACTTAAGACTCATTGCGTGTTTATGTTTTAGACGTGGGGTTTTTTTGGCTAAATAGTTAAATTTCCATTTTGAGAAGCTAGTGGGAAGGACATAGTGTGTACCGACCGCTGGGGTGCATTTAGATATAAGTTGCGGCATATTACGGAAGTGGACTTGTTTGGTCCTACATAGACTGGGTCGTGAGTACCATAAGTTCCACCGAATTGTTATCATGGCTCCGCGTGGTCTAGGTAGCCACCTGCCGGTTTCATATAGTGTCCCCATTGTTCAAAAATGAGTGTGTCTACTCGGTGTAGAGCTGGGTTTGATAAATAGATTGCTCACAAATTACCCATCGGATGCTTGTTAGCAACATGGAAGCCTTGTAATAGTAGTCTCAATAACACATGGTTTGCCCTTGACCCATTAAGTAAGATACTAAGGGCGAAAATATGATAGTCTACTTACATGGTGTGATGCTTTTGCAAGACCTGAGGTGCTGTTGCTCAGTAATGTTCTCCCACCGATGTAAGATGGTCGATGCAATTGCCTCAGCGACCATTAGGAACTCGGGGTCTCATATTAGGTTCTCAAGGTTTTACATGGTGGTTTGTCCATAGACTGGGCGCTTCGTATAAATGGTCATCTCCCAAGATACATGGTCGATAGTACTAGCACTCGGGGTATATAGTCCTACCAGTTCCATTACATGGTGAATGGAGTTTCACGAGTACAGTCTTAGCACGATGGCTTGCACTTAATAACGAATGTTCCAGATATTTCACACATCCGCTGCAGTGTCAGTTAGAACTGCGCGCGCCATAGTCATATAGAGTATCGGTTCCATTGAGCCACTGAGTGTTTCGTGAGACTGGGGTTTATAGTAGAAGTTCTTAACCATATGTCAGTCATGGCTAGTCTCACAGGCTCGAGGGTTAGAGTCATCGATGTACAATTTCACCACTCAGTCACGTGCAATTAGACTCTGCGGGTAGTATATCACGTATGTACCACTCCTACACCAGTTCGCAGGTGCTTGCTCTCAAGCCACTGGAGGGATTGTACTCATACGCTCAGTCCATTAATGTGGCATGTTTGACGCCTGCCGAGGGTTATTATCATTCGCGTATATCCTCCATGTACATGGAGTGCACTAGCTTAGGACTGCAGCGGAGTTATATGAGATTCCAAATTATGGTGCGGCCACCAGTCCAGAATCCACCAGAAGTAGGACGTTACGAAGCTGGACGGGATTAGAAAGTCATAGGTCATCCTTACCACAGTTGCAGGGTATTGTTTAGACTGCCATGCGTCTCTATATAGTCAGTAGATCAACACATGTGGTGCCATAGATGACTTAGCACTGAGGGATGTTTATATAGCTCTCACATTACAGTGGCTTAGCTTAGTTTAGACTGGGGTTCTGATTGATTAGTGTCCGGAGTTTATCATTGGTGGATTTGTTAGAGCGAGTCTGGGGGTTGATATAGGTTCCATCCATGTAACACTGGTATGGGCTTGGTATCGTAGACTAGGTGGTCTTTCATCATAGCTTGCCGCATATTTAGCACCTGGTAGCTAATGGTAGAAACAGGAAGAGTGTATATTAGTGTTTGTTCTCATTACTAGTGGTTGCACTCGTCTTAGACGTAGGAGAGTTAAGAGTTATAGATTCCCATTAGCACCACTGTTGTTTGTTTAAGAACATATGGCTGGGTCTTGTGAGGTATATAGATTTACCATTGACATGGTGCTGATATTTATTGAGCTGTGGGTTTATATAGTTCCAAATAATATACATTGGTGCTGGTTTTAGACTGGGTTGTATAGTCCATTACATGTGGTGCGTGTTTAAGGGACCTACTCTTGGGACTTTATAGAGATGGTTCGGTCATTAACATGTGTAGAATATTTTAGTTAGAACCTGGGGTATATAATTAGTGATCCATTCACATGTGGTGTTGTTAGACTGGGGTATATTATTAGTTTCGCATTATCAATGGTGTTTGACGTTAATGATCTTAAAGGATTTTACATAGATAGTTCCATTTTATCAATTTGGTGTAGTTTGATATTGTATGATTTCTCGAGAAGTTGATAGATAGATTCCATTACATTTGTCCACAGGCGCCTGGCCTTCTCCTAGTTATTTCGTTTGTTTATATATTATCACTTTCATCTACTTTAATAGTTAGACAGGGTTGTGGAACATGCGATAGTATGTGTTTTTTGGTTTTGTCTAGGGGTTTGTACCGTTGTAATGGGTCAGTTGGCTTGTCTAGGTGTTTGTGATGTTAGTTTGGCTGCTAGAGTGGTGGTTCTCTCTAGTCAGTCCGCTTCTATCAGAAAGATAAATCGATTTCCTGACAAAAAATAGTAGGAGGCGTGTGATCAGGGTACAGTATGAGAGAATAGATTTTGGTCATCCAGTCTGATGCTGTGGAACTTCCGTGGTGAACCCTGGGGGGGGGTGGGGTGGGGGGTTTTATACCAGAGAGTCAATGTAGCCTCGTTACGTAGACTGGCATTACATAGTACACGAAAGCTGTTTTTGGAACCACAAAGATATATTATTGGAGAAGAGCAGGGTTCCGTGAGAAATTACCACCTGAATAGTTGTGTGAAGGAACAAGGGTCTGGAAAGTGTAGTTTAGACAATGTGAATGAAAAGAGCTCTCACTAGGATAAAGGTATGTGCACTTTGTGTTAGAATCTTCAGAGCAGGAGTCTCTCTTTTTAGTACCATTACCTCACTGACACAATGAAGTGAATTCAAAGTTTATTTAAAGTGCATTTAGGGCTTATACACTTTACGAGATTAAAAAAAGACGAACAAAATAATTAATGGGACAATCACTTCTTACAGAGAGCTTACAGTATAGAGGTGTGATCACACCTATGATGATGGCTCTTATGATACTGTATCTATGCCCCCTACCGCACCCAGTAATCACATCCACTAGAAATAGATAGGTTCATACTGAGACCAGGGCCCATATCCACAAAGCATCTTAGAGTAGGAGTGTTGATCTAGGATCAATTTCGCCTTTTATATCATAATGAATAAGATTATATGGACAGGCTGGGATCTGATCCAGCACTCCTACTCTGAGATGACTCTGATTCTGTCCTAAATGACACCTTATTCCCTTTATAGTGCACTACTTTTGACCTGGGCCTATAGAATGGTTCCTTTGCTCTGCCGGTGAGAGACAATGTTATTGTCTGCAAGGTATAATTACCTGCTTGTGATGCACTTTGTGACACAGGAAGAGGGAGAGGGAGGGATGCAGGTAGAGTCCTAGGGAAGGGGCTACTGATGGAGAATAGGGTAAACTCTAATGTCATGATGTGGCAAGATCAGACCCACACTACAAGGTTAGAGCCAGGCATTTGTGATAGTCATTGGAATACAAACTCCAAAAAGAGGGGTGTGTGAAGGGGAGAGCGCAACTTTTCCGTTGAACACTACTGGGCTATCATCTCCATGTCAGTGGCTGGGCTACACTCTTTGAGAAAGGGTCGAGTTACGATGAGAATAAGCTTGACTCCCAAGCAATTCTACCACCTCAGTTGGCAGAGAATGGATGTTGTGGAAGCTTGGATTGGAAAATGAAGAACATCTGGGAATATGGAGCTTCTGCCAGAAGTGAATTGGTAGTGTGTGTGGGTGTCAGGTGTGTGTTTGCGTGCTTCTGTTCGTGTCTGTGTATGTGTGTGATGGTAGTCCATCTCAACAAGTGGAATCAGTGGAAGGTGCAGCAGGGTGGGCAACTGTCCTGCAGTACTGTATGTTGCTGCCAGACCAATGCCGTATCCCAAATGACATCCTATTGCATTTATAATGCACTACTTATGACCAGAGCTCTATGGACCCTGGTCAAAAGTAGTGTACTATATAGGAAATAGGGTGTAATTTGGGCGTTAAACCAGAGGTGGTGGTGGTAAGCCAGACCATCTGGTTAGAGAACTATGTATGCTGCAGTGTTTCCAAAGGATTATTCTCTAGGTGGAGCACAAAGCAACATCCAGGTCAATAGTAACCAACAGAAGCCAAACTATTTTAGGCAGGAGGGAAAATGGCTCCGTGTGTTGTGTGTGTGAACGCATCTAATCGTCATTAGTTTTCATGCTTCGTAAAGGGACTGTGCCATCACATTTTTGGGGAACACATTCAACACAACCACAACCTCAGATCTAAAACCCTTATGTAATACTATAAAAAAATAAGAACAGTGAGGATTTTTTTTTACCCCCTTTTTCTCCCCAATTTTGTGGTATCCAATTGTTAGTAGTTACTTTCTTGTCTCATCGCTGCATCTCCTGTACGGACTCGGGAGAGGCGAAGGTCGAGAGCCATGCGTCCTCCGAAACACAACCCAACCAAGCCGCACTGCTTCTTAACACAGCTCGCATCCAACCCGGAAGCCAGCCGCACCAATGTGTTGGAGGAAACACCGTACACCTAGCGACCTGGTCAGCATGCACTGCGCCCGGCCCGCCACAGGAGTCGCTAGTGCGCGATGAGACAAGGATATCCCTGCCGGCCAAACCCTCCCTAACCCGGACGACGCTGGGCCAATCGTGCGCCGCCACATTGGCCTCCCGGTCGCGGCTGGCTGCGACAGAGCCTGGGCTCGAACCCAGAGTTTCTGGTGGCACAGCTAGACCACTGCGCCACCCGGGAGGCCACAGTGAGGATTTTTGTCCTCACTGATTTGTAGGGACGGAATCAGTCATTCTACTGGGAACTCAATCGAAAGAAAGCCAGTGGTCAATCCAGAGTACCACAGAATGTCAGGGAAGATGGGGATATTCTTGGGTTGATATAGTAGATAACTCACCTTGTATAAAGACCCTCTTCCACATGATCCTGCCGACATGGTTTTCCCCAAGGAAGATGAGGTTGGACAGAATGAGCATGGCTGTGGAGAAGGATGAGATGAGAGCCAAACATCGCCTCCTCATGGCTGGGGAGATACAGCGCTCCTAGAGATGGGAGGAGCAATGCAGTCATCATAACAGTTACAGTAGCACACAGAGAAAAGAGCAACATAAGTTCCAGTAACATACAGAAAGAGGGGCAACATAAACACAGTGGAGAATGCCTCCGGGGAGAGACAGCGCTCCTACAGAGGGAGGAGCAACATGCTGTCACTACTAGGTATGTGACAACTGGACAATTTTTCTTAATGTTTAAAAAACTATTTTCCTTATCGGTTTTCCGTTAACACGATAAGAACATTTTGTAAAATTCCAAGTGAATTCACAATGCAGATGGTCTACATCACGCTTTCCTCTTTTCACGAGAGTGGCTCGTGTAACTTGTTGTTTTCATCCAATTAGAAGCCATCAAACCGTCACTAGGCAAGTTAATAGAAGATACAGTATCTAGACTAATCAATGGAAGATGGAATTCAAATGACTAAAAGTTCAAATGAGAAGGACAGGCTACAACACCAATAGCCAACAGGTAGGCTGATCGGAGTTGTTATTAACTAACTTCTCTTCGTTTAATGCAGTCAAGACCAAGACAGGTACTATGTAATCAGATGAGATGATAAATAACTAGCAATAAGTTAGCCTACCAGCACGAGTCGACTTGGTTTCTCTCACCCTCCCCTGCTTCCCTCGTCACTTAGACGAGGTTCCCTTTCTCACTCTGTTTGAGTTGCTGCGCATTACAGCTCCAGTTAATAAACTAGCTTTTTTTCTCTTACTAACGTTAAAGCATTGTTGCGTTAAGTACTTGCAATGTTTCCCCTTTGATGATGATGATTGGGAGCTGTTAGTGGTAGTTTTGTGATAACGACATTGTGTTTTTTTACGATCCCAATTCACACCCCTAGTCACTACCATACCAGTTACAGAGGGAGGAGAAACAAGATGTCACTACCATACCAGTTACAGAGGGAGGAGCAACAAGATGTCACTACCATACCACACTACTGCATTTGACCAGACGCCAAGATTGACCTAAATGGAGATAACGGCCTGGTATACAGGCAGTAAGAAAATGTGTTTGCATATTTTAATCATGGAGAAAAAAATATAGACTGAGTACTGAATAGCTCATAAAATAGACAAAAATTACTTTTTTTAGTTTGGAAATGGTGGTCAACTAGCACATAAGAACTGCAAGTAGACACTGATGCCCCAAAAATGGCCGATCACCGAGGGATCCTTTTGTCCAAATCCATCTGTAAGTTCCAAAATTGAGACATCAGACATTCAATCATGTCTTGAATGTGTTTTTTAATAATTGATGTTCAGGGTATGATAAAGGAGAGACTGGAGTTTCAGTTTGAGGCAAGTCGAATAGTGGAACTTCAAGGTAAGGGATGATGAGAGGCCTGCAACTGGGGAAATATCGCTGTATTAACAACAGGGACCCACCAGTTTTCCCTCCAACCTTCATCAGCACCACACACACACCACTTGTTCTCAACAGGAAACTATGTATGCATGGCGGATTCAGGCAGGCACACCACATTTCACCACTCAAATGGACACACACGCACTCATCCACTGTGAGCAGACTGGCTCCAGCTGATGAGCCGGTACGTATTGTGGATGGTATACCGCCATCACGGCCACAAACACAATCATATACTATATACCATACGCAGACAGGGCAGCACCTGCTGGAATTCCCCTATGATCAAGAATCGCAGGAGAGGCTGTTTTTGAACGTCTGCTCTCACACCAATCAAACCACGACGATACGCGACAGACCCCCCAAACAATAGGACAGACAAATACCATGTACTTGCAGCCCCGGGACAGGGATAAGAATGGATTCAGAAACAAAGGAAAGGAGAGAATTTGGTAGCCATCCTCTTTGTTCGTTCGCGACGTGTTGACGGTTGCACGCAGTTTCTGAGGCTCGCAGCGATCTAACCATTTCTTTTTCCGCATTTGGTTTTGTCTGTATTGTACACGACCTGTTAGCCATTACAGTTTGAATTATTTGCAATTTTAACAGCCTCTGGACCATAGTGGTTTTTGTGTGAGTTTATTGAGTTGTCAGTTGTTCGTATTAATGTGGATTGGGAAATTTCATCTGTTGTTGAAGATATTTTTGAGTTAAGATATACTAATTATTACTTCCGCTTAGCCAGAACACAACCTAAGACACTGACAGGTTAGGTCCTCTGGCTTACTATAACTCTTGGAACCTAATCCATGGGAAAGGGAGTTGCGCACAGAAGGTCGTGTGGGGGTATGATCTGTGAGCCTTCCAGCTATTTCTTGGATGTGTTGCATCTACTATGTTGCAGAGGCCATAAGATGGTGCATAGCCACAGCTCTTGATTCCTACTGTCAAGAGTGTTCTTGTAGTGAAAGGGAGTGGAGAGAATGAAAGAGGAGAACGCGACAGGCTGTAAAGGGGGTGAAGATAGAGAGAAAGCAGAATAGAGAAAGGAGAAGAGAGAAGTCCGCTGTGTCGAAATGGCCTGACTATCTCATATAGTGTGCTTATATTGAACCGGGGTCCCATACAAATTATAATGGAAACAGGGTGCCATTTGGGGATACAACCTTCTCTAAGGTATTTGAGAGTCGAAACCGTAATGCTCTGTTAGCTGCAGCCAGTGTCTGTGTCTCAGGACGTAGTAGATTACGTCATTGATATCGTTGTCACACGGCCGAGAGGGGCTGTGCCTAGACATGAACTCAGTTTACCACATTAACGAAGTTCATGTTGTGAAGGGGAACACATGAAACAGTAAGTCGAATACACAGGTTTGACAGGAAAGCCACCTGAGTTGTGGGTATAGCATGCAATGGAAACAACACACCTTTATAATGAAAAAATAAAGATGTAACATTTAAAACGCACTGGCATATTCTGTTTAAACTGTATCTTGCAGAATAAATAGACAACAGATCCATCAATAAGACGGTGGATGTTGGGTGTAGCACTACTCAGCAAATAATATCTAAGGATAATCTCATGCACACGTCTGTTCTTTAAAGAGCCTCAGTTTGTGTATATATCATTTATTAATCATGAAAATCTAGACTGGCGAAGCCGAACCATACAATCACAACCATGGGGGACAGGGAGTGGCGCTTGGAGAAGAACTACAAAATGAGTTTTCTGTCAGGGGTGGGGGAGGATCGGCTGAAATGTGTTTGCTCGCACTCAAGACGGCTATATAGTCTGCTAATAAGGACTGAGTAAAAGGCCCAGTACACATGTTTTGAGAAAAAAGAAAGAAAAATGAATTTAAAAATGTCAGGAGGGGTGCTGTAGGACACTCACAGCACCCCTCTTCCCGCGTGGGCTATGAGATGAGAGTGTAAACAAATTGATAGAGCTATTAAGGCACAAGCAAGAGTTCCAGGTCAGGTAAAATGCACGTGCAATCAATGCAAGGTGCAATTTGGGGAGGAAACAATCATATAAGGACCTGAATTGGGGAAAGCGTGAAAAGATAGGAGTGAAAATGCCGATTAAATATGGGAAGTCCACCCTTTTGTCTCTAGCATGACCGCACTTCAATTATGTATGCTTGGCCATGTTCTAAATTAATAAATTAGATAGCCACGATAAAGATGGTGACTACACACACACCTCATAAACGAGGCGCAAAAGCACGCCACACAACCAGTAAAGAAAAACCCAAGTAACACAATGTTTCCCACACAACACAACTAGCATAGACATGTTCGATCGTTTTGTAGGGTAATATCAGCTCATTAGTAGAAACTTTACAAAAACATACTGTACTGATGTAAAGACATTGCCTATAAGAGGGACCATACATGGAGGGTGGTGAAGGAGGAAAAGCAGGAGTTTGAAGGAGGGTTGAAGGGGTAGGGTGATGAGATGGGGTGTGCCTCAAGAGTTAAACCATATTCCGATAACTGAGATGGGGACCCGGTGTGGGCCTGGTGAAAGTGTGCTGACTATAAAAGGGAATAGAGTTGCATTTTTGGGACTCAAGCATGGTTGATTGGTTAAACTGTGGTTGGAGTGAGTTCAATTTCACTGAATGAATAGTGAGGGACAGATCGACTCGCGGACACAGAGAAAGAGACAGGAGAGCAATTTAAAAAGATGACAAGAGGAAAGAGAGGAGGAAAGGTGGAGGAGGTGGAAGAGTGTGAATGCGCGTGTCATTTCACTTTTGTTATTTTGCTCTTTTAAGTTTGACAGTTACGAGAAAGAGACAGGGGGAGAGAGAGAGTAGAGAGAGAGAAGAGAGAGAGAGAAGAGAGAGAGAGAGAGAGAGAGAGAGAGAGAGAGAGAGAGAAGGAGAGGAGAGAGAGAGAGGAGGTGAATTGGGAGAGAGAAGGAGAAAGCGAGCAAGTGTGGAAATTCAGTGGCACTGGAAATTTCGTGACAGTGGTGCAGGAGAGAGAGGAGCTGTGTTCGCGGGATGCTCGGAGCGGGGGCGGAGCGGTGAAAGTAGAGAGAGGATCATCTACACACCAGGCTAGAATATGGGACTGGCGGGGGGAAGCGGGAAAGGGGTTGCATCCTGCGAGAGGACGAGTCCCAACAACTCCTACATGACACTGTCAAAAGTAATTTAGCTACTTGAAATGATGGATTGTAAGCACAGAGCCTCTTCATTGTCGTCGACACAGGCACTTTCCGTACAGACATAGAAGGATTGTAAGATTATTACCCATCGACTGTGTAATGGTGCAATTGGCAACCTTATTTCCTATAATAGGTGCGCGTACTTTTAACCAGTACCCAACGGGCCTCCATATAAGAGATCGGGATGCTATTTAGAAAAAGACCAAATTGGTGAATTGCATACAGGAAACAGTCTAAACATTCTGTCATTACGTAATACTGTTTTGGGCCTGAATATTTAGGTTAAGCTACACACGTCATACAATGATTTTCCTCCAAAGTGTCACTTAATTGTCAGTTGAATTGTGAGATATAATGGTATGGTAAATGAAATTACATCTAAATTTTAGGGACAAATAACAAAAAATATATTTTTGGCATCATCATAGTGTCTTTCTTGAAAGTCAATACTCTTGAATTCTTGACTGCTGACATTGAAAGCTTTTGGAACTGTATCCAAAGTGGATATAAACAAACAACTACAGCTAAGTATACATAAATATATGATTTTAACTTCCCAAATTGTATGTTCCAGTAGGTGGAAATGTCTCTCTTAAAATTTCGCTTTTTCCTCTGAGTTGAACTAGTAAACCAAAGTATCAAACTGTTACCAAGGTTTGATTTGTAGGGAATTTCTATCTGAAAAGGAACATTAAACAACGATGGTGAGGTTCATCAAAGGGTAACAGTCAATTTAGGTGTTCAAAATGAAAGGCTAAGAGTATATTATTATATATTTATTTTCCTAAGGGCCTATATACAGTTTGTTCACCATTTTACCATCACTATAACATGTGACTAATTCAGGACTATAAGGCGTATGTTCAAGTCATGACTTCATCAGGAGAGCCGTTTGAACGTAAAAAAATTTTTTTAATCACAAAATTAGTTTTTGTCAGAAATGCCTTGTATGCTCATCTGTAAACTACCGAATAAAATGGTTAAAATAGCGAGCCTTTGTGTGTGGTTGAATGGCAGAGAATAAGAGCAGCAACATCGCTTCTCTAGCCATGTTTGGCTGGATAATGAAGTGGGCTGAAATGCGAGCGAAGAAGTCGAAATTGGTCTGCCATACAGAGGCTTCTGTCTATTTGATGCTGGTCGGTCTTGTGTTGGTAATCCTGTTGAACGCGGCTTGCTTGTTTGTGTGTATCGTGTAGTTGGAGCTGCATAGTTAAAGTTTTTGTCTCTCCAATCTCTGGGAGTCGAGTGTTGAAAATCAGTGGTGATAGTTGTTTAGTGGCTGTTCCACGCTGACGTTATTCATATCCACAAGTCTGTTTCTTCAGTAGTTAAGAGCTAATGTTTGTTAGCTACTAACATGACCTGGATGGTTTAGCGCCAGCCATATTTCATAGCAAGGTAGTAAAGACATGGATTTGGCACGATGTTCATTGTTAGTTTAACCTCGCTAAGCGTTAGATAGGCGTTCCTGTTTAGTACCTTAGTTGACAGTAGTGTGATCTTATGTGTTTTACCTAGCTAGCTACCAATGTTTAAGCTGAAAAGTGTAACAGGCACGTGTTGAGATGATTAGCGGGTGTCAGTCAACGTCTGCAAGAAGCGTATGAAATGGTTGCCTAGAGAGCTGGTTAGGCTGTTTTCATGTTAATCCAAGGTAAAACTAAATCATGGAGACGCCAGATCGTCAATGTGAGGTGAACGTATCGAAGCTCGAAACGAGATGGGTAGGGGCTAAGGCTTAAGAGTGTGAACCATGCTGAATGGGGTAGACAAAGAAGAGATCTTCACTACTATCAAAACATCAGTAGGCATTTGTCTAAAAAGTGAGTTATACAAGATTTATCAACTTTCAAAGCAGAGCAATTCTTTCATTGTCTCACGATGCAGTGTATGATAATACGATTGTGATGCTCTGTCTCTATCTCAGTAAGAAAGTTCCAATTAAAACACCTTTAAATTTTGAAGAAAAAGTTGTCACAAAAATGTGGAATATAAGCAAAGGCGTTGATTTCTGGTCAAAACAGGTAGGAAAGGAGGTCTTGAGAATCAGCCTCTATTACCAAAAATCTTAAAAGGTAGTAGAGATACAATCAGAAACACATATGTTTGAAGTAAAGACCACTGCCAATAATATAATCATAACTGATTTATTGCGCTTCTGTAAATTGAAGAACATTCGCTGGTGCTTGAAGTATTTAAGATATGTTCAATGAATGTTTCTCCTCATGAGGAGGGAGCGGATAATAAAGTGCACAGAGTAAGTATGGTAAACCTACCATTTAGTTATATGTTTTTAACTGTTATCAAGTGTTGGTTATTGATGCATTACTAGTATTAAAATCGTAATTCTGTCAAATTGGTACGGAATTACCGACAATCTGTTATTCTGGAATTATTTAATTGAATTGGTACAAGGGAAAATTATAATAGTCACATACAAAAGTTGGGTCACCTGATACTGTCTCTCCTGGTATTAGAAAGTGGAACTGTTATGTTTCTCTTTCTGTTGTAGGTGGTCAAAGCAAGCGTGAAAACAGTCAGGTGGAACCAATCCCTCACTCTCCTGTTTTCTCTCTCTCTTCTCTCGTCCCAAGTCTCTCTCGCTTATCTCTCTAACTATACAGTAATGTCCTCACACGGCTCATACTGAGAACTACCATTTTATTTACTGTAAAACTTCTCACCCACTGAGACCACGAATAGCACAAGAACGTCGTGGACGTTGAAAAGTAGTTTAAATGTATTTCAGTCCCCGCTTGGCGACCAAACCATGAACCAATCATTTAATGTTATGTTTCACAAGTTGACAGCAGAGTGCAGTACAGTAGGTAGCACAGTAGAGATCAGTATACGTACAAAATAGGCACAGGATAGTACTGAGCGAGTATAACAGTATGAGGTAAGAGTTAGAGTATTTTCCGATATAAGTAGATTAGGAGCACACAAGTGAAATACTGAGATAGAACTACTGAATATAGAGCATGCGTCCACATCACCATCATTACGAACAGGAATATGGACTCCGAGCGGTACTGATGTTTGGCTTCCCCAGCAATGGAATCGGAACCCAGCAGGCGCACCTAAACAAACGTGTCGCCGTAAAAAGGGCAAGAGAAAGCGGTCTTACTGGTCAGGGTTCCGGGAGCACGAGCACACTTGCGGCACACTCCCTAGCCTACTACTCCGGCATGTCCAGTCTCTTGACACAAAGGTTGTGAACTCCGAGCAAGGGTTGGCCTTCAGAGAGACATCACGAGACTGGGTAACGTTTTTGCTTCAACGGAACATGGCTGACAAATACAGACAGAGACACATAAATCGGAGTCGGTGAGCCAGTGTTTTTTCACATCGCGCCGCATGAAACAATGATCTTTCTGGTAAGGAAGAGTGGTGGGGGGGTATGCTTAGATAAACGAAGACGTGGTGTGAATCATAAACACATATCAGGAACTCAAGTCTCTGTTCACTGATTAGAAATTCTCAAATCAAATGGTGAACGGGCATTATCCAATAAGGGAAAGTCTCTTCGATTATAAACAAGGAATAATGACATAGGACAGCCGTAAATTCCCCCAAGCAGACAACCGGTAGGCCCTGAACAAACTTATTTGACTCTATGTAAACTGTAACACATATCTCTGGAGGCTGCATTCATTGGTAGCTGGGATTTTAACAAGGCTAAATCTGAAAACAAGACTCATAAATCTATCAGCGATTGATTTGGCTGCAACCAGGGCTAGTAAAACCCTGATCAGTGTTATTCTAACTTGCGGGACGCAATATTAAGGCCTCCGCCGCCTCCTTCGGAAAGCTGACACCGAGTCTTTCATTTTGTTGCTTCCAGCATACAGACAAACAAAACAAGTGCTTCCGGCTCAAGGTCTGGTTCACGCTGGTCCGACTGTCATGATTCAGCTTCAGAAGACTGCTTGTGATCACAGTGGATTGGGGATATGTTACCGCTTGCGTCCAACATGACGATACGGCTGATTCGGTGATGCGAGTTTCATTAGAAGTGGAATCGGCGATGTCGTACACAGCAACTATTAAAACATTTCCAACATAAACGTGGATTGATGGCAGCATTCGCCAGCGAAACTGAAAGCGCGAACCACTGCTCTTTTAAACCAAGGGCAAGGTGACCGGAGAAACATGAAACGAAAAGCAAACAATGTAGCTATTCCTCAACAAGGCAATCAACAGCTAAGCATCAGTATGAACAAAGTAGAGTTGCAGTCAAACGGTCAGACACAAGAGGTAAATGTGGGAGGGTCTACAGTACATCACGATTACAAAAGAAACACTAGCCCATTGACACGGCTCCGCTAAACCAAAACCGCGGCTTCCTTCACTAGGCTAGCCAGTGATAAAACAAAGATTTAAACGTGCTCAACCCTCGTGCAAGGCCTCGCGGGCCAACGGCATCCGCCAGCCGCGTCTCAGAGAACATGCGCAGACCACTGGCTGGTGTGTTTCACAGGACAAATTCATCCATCCCTATCCAGTCTGCTTTCCCACATGCATCAAAGGGCCACATCTGTCCTGTTCAAGAAGCTAGAGGTAACTGAGATAAAATACGCTAACCGCCAGAGGTACTCGTAGGACTGCACTTCCGTCTAATTCATGAGTGCTGTTGAGAGGACTAGTAAAGGACCATATCAGCTCCACCTAGCGACAACCTCTAGACCACATCCAATTTGCTACGTCCAATAGGTTCCACAGACGACGAAAAAGATCGAACAAACTGGCACACTGCGGCGCCTCTTACTCACGCACATGAAGAAATTCGCCTCTGTACGAAAAGCCTCTCAGAAACTTCTACAGATGCAACAATTCGGAGAGCATCCTGCTCGGCTGCTATCACTGCCTGGTACGGTAATGCTCGCACACAACCGTAAGCTCTCCAGAGGTAGTGAGGATCTGCGACAGCATCGACTGGCGGCAACTACCATTGCCCTCACGGACACCGACACCACCCGATGTAACAGAAAGTCCCATAAAGATCATCAAGGACACACCACCGAGCCAAAACTTGACTGATTCCCCGCTATCAATCCAAAGGCGAGGTCAGATAAGGTGAATTCAAAGCAGGGACCGAGGAGACTGAAACCAGCTTCTAATTCACCAAGCCATCAACCGTTAAACAGCCACATAACATTGGAGTGGCGCCTGGCCAAACATAACGAACTCAACTCCAGCCACTGTTAATAATGAAATGTAATTGGAAGATTGATCAAAAGATGTAATCAAGCTAGCGCACTTTAGTAACAATGCCAAACTTAGAATATAACAATGTTTACATACCCTACACATTACCTCACTATATGTACAGTATATGTATGTACTGTACTCTATGTCATCTACTGGCATCTTGCACTCTTTAGAATACATGTTTACGACTAGCCACTTTAAACTATCACTTTATGTTTACATCTACATTACTCATCTCATATGTTTTATCTGTACTCGATACCATTACTGCACTTTGCTATGCCATTACTGTACCATCACATCATTCAATATATCTTTATGTACATATTCTAATATACCTTTACACTTGTTGAATAGGTAGTAGTTGTGGATTGTTAGGTTAGATATTCGTTGGTTCCTCACTGAATGTCGAACTAGAAAGCAAAGCTCGCTACACGCTCGCATTAACATGCTGCTAAGAACATGTGTAATGTGACAAATAAAATGTCGTTATTTACAGTATAGTACTGTATTGAAACCGCTGCAACTAATGTACTGACATTATTCGTGCATACTTTACCTGGTATGGTACTGAACTCTACTGGTGCTGTAATGTAATTTACTGGTGCTATACTGTTATGTCCAAACCTGGTGAAACATAGACTCTAAATGATTGGTAGAATTTGGTCGGTCCGGCCACACCAAATGTGTCCCTTCGTTGTGGTTGGTTAATGTACAATATAGCCATGTGGTAGATTAATTATACTACAAATAGTGCAAAATAAGGATAATTGCATATGTCTACCTTTGTGTAAACTATTCAGGAATACATTCACATCAAGAGAATGATAATCATATTATATTTTTGCATTTCTGGCTATAGTACACCGGATCAGCGACGACATTCTGTCATTCCTGTACCAGTATAGACACTTTACCGGATGGTAAAATCCACTTTCACCTACTGCAGTTCAACCAAATAAAGAATTCAACAACCAAAATAGATTCAACAGAGTTTGAAACGTGTCGCATAAAAACTAAGGGGGGTTTTAACGTAATTCTGGTTAGCCACACTTGCATTGCACAGTTCTTCCCCAGTAAATGGGTATTGTGAAATGTCATGCGTAATTGTTTCAGAGTAGTCCTTGTGCATTAGAGTTGTACTGGTTTATCTCCTTCTTTGATAATCGAAGGTTTTGTTTGCATAGACAGTTTTAAAGTGAAAGATCTGAGTCAATAGCAAATTCAGTTACAGTAAAATGTGCCCTGTCCAAAGTAAAATCAATCAATTTGACATTTATAACAATTATTAGCATTTCTTGCAATTTTTTTGTGGGCAAATTTAAAATGTCCAGATACTGTCCCTATCGTCCTCATGCATGTCACAGGGAAAACATACTTATTATCCTTGTGATGTCATATAAAAGCGAATCTTTACTGCAATCAATAACATTTGTCTCCAGCAATAAGGTCAAGGTCAAAGGTCACATTGAACTTCAGTATCAGTGTTGCTCAAGCCTCTGACATCATATAATCTTTTTTTTACCTTAGCCACACACAATACCATAATGACAAAGTGAACACATCTGTTTGGCAAATTATATTGAAAAATGAATAACAGAAATATCTCAATTTACATAAGTAGTCACCCTCGAGTCCAATACTTACTGTTGTAGAAGCAACCTTGGCAGCGATTAGAGCTGTGAGTACTTTTTCTAGGGGTAAATCTCGAAGAGCTTTCCAACCACT
Source organism: Salvelinus sp. IW2-2015 (assembly GCF_002910315.2). Taxonomy (NCBI): domain Eukaryota; kingdom Metazoa; phylum Chordata; class Actinopteri; order Salmoniformes; family Salmonidae; genus Salvelinus; species Salvelinus sp. IW2-2015. The sequence continues at coordinate 48,357,614 of NC_036858.1, forward strand.
GGATTGTGGGCAACATTTTCCATTATCTTTCAAATCTTCAAGCTCTGTCAATTGGTTATTGATCATTGCTAGACAATCCATTTTTCAGGTCTTTCTTCATAGATTTCAAGTAGATTTAAGTAAAACTGTAACTGGGACGACTCAGAAAGAGACACTGTCGTCTGGTAAGCAACACAAGTGTAGAATTTAGCTTGTGTTTAGGTTATTCGTCCGTGGCTGAAAAGTAAATTCAAATCAGTGTCCCGGTGGAAAAGGCAGACTGAACCCCGTGAGCATTTGCTCTGTCTTAGCCTATTTCCGATTCTTTTTAAGCTCCATGAAAGACTCCCACAGCTGGACTTAACGACTTACAGCATTAACATGAGACAATGGCAAGCAACCACTATGGCTGAAATATGGGAGGAGGGGTACACGTAATTGTTGAACTTTGAGATTTGCCAAAACTTAAATGCAGACGCCCAGATGACATTGGAATAGACTGTTTGGGGGAGACCCGAGCGGACTCGACGCCGAAAACTCGAAAGTCAAGAACTCGAAGCCTGGCTCAACACCTGTTCCAACCAGCCCAAGTAGCTGGGTTGCAATGGAAGCAAGCATCACCCTGAAATAGCACGAACGACTAATTTCAGTCCTGTATGAAGGTGTGTTAATTAACGCTCTTGTCCGGGAGAAATATTTGACATTCCGTGGAGTTCGCAAATGCAGCAAATTGTTTGCTAGCGGAGACGTAACAGGAATTGAGGTGGGCTATGCGTAGCAACACAACTAATTTCTGGCTTGAACTTAAGGGCAAAAATGCAAATTGGACTCTTCTCAGTTATCATCTCCTATGGCAGGATGCCGCTTGGGGCTTAATGGATGTTTTCGCGCCTTGTCGTGTTTCGCTAATTCGGAATAGGCACTGTGCTAGGCTGGAATATTACCTGCGCAGGATGGTCCTCCATCCTGCTTCTTCTACTTTCCAATCGTGTAGTGAAGTAGATGCGAAGAACAGCTACTGAAGAGCTGTTTATAACAAGCCAGCGCTGGTTGCAATGGTCACAAGTTCGTGAAAGTACCGAAAAGGAGCTGTCATGCTGCTAAGTGACGGAAGTGACTGTGTGAGCATGTTCGAGCCTCAACGCAGAGATCTGACACGGAGGCCAGAGATTATCTCCGCTGCATTCTAGGGACCGGCAACACCAGGTCAATGAACAAAGAAAGCCAAACTCTTTTAGGCAGGAGGGAAACACCTAGGTGGTGTGTGTGTGTGTGTGTGTGTGTGTGTGTGTGTGGTGTGTGTGTGTGTGTGTGTGTGTGTGTGTGTGTGTGTGTGTGTGTGTGTGGGGATGTGTGTGTGTGTGTGGGTGTGCTGTGTGTCTGTGTGTGTGTGTGGAGTGTGGTGCTGTGTTACGACTTGGTCGTGCGCTTGTGGTGGTGCTGGTATGTTGTGGATGTGTGTTCTGCCTGACTGTGATACCTTTCTGATGCACGAGCGGGTATTACTTAATGCAACAATCGACTGATTGGGCACACGGCATCGGGAGCTGTCATTTTTTGAGGAATTCTCTCTAAGAGGCTCACTTCTTTTCACTTATTCGCCTCCTTTTACACTGTGCCAGCCGTGCCCCTCTGTCGACCGCCGGTGCACTTAGCTGCTCTGGTGAGCCGCAAGGTACCTGGATATTGACTATTATTTAGCTCCTCATCTTCGCTCCCAGAAATTAAGGGCAATCATCGTCAGATAGCTACAGTATACTGTGAGGAAAAAAGGCTAGGCATATCAAACCGCTACACATGTTCCATTCGCCTTTCAAGTGGTAATGGACTTTATTTTTTAGCCGACGAAAGGACGAAACCTTTTAATGAACTCTCGGGTTCAGGTTGATATCAGGTAGTGCCCTCTGTTAACTGTAATGGAGTGAATTTTGTTGCCCCCCCTTGTAACTGTATAA
>NC_036858.1:48359572-48388163 GCF_002910315.2 Salvelinus sp. IW2-2015
CTAGTGTGTGTGTGTGTGTTGTGCTGTGTGTGTGTTGTGTGCTGTGTATGTGTGTGTGTGTGTGTGTGTGTGTGTGTGTGTGTTGTGTGTGTGTGTGTGTGTGTGTGTGTGTGCTGTGTGTGTGTGTGTGTGTGGTGTGTGTGTGTGTGTTGTTGTGTGTTGTGTGTGTCTGCCTGACTTGGCTTCTTATGACAGTGATAGGATGATTGATGATGGGAAGTTGGGATGCTTCTGCTGATTTCCCCAAGTCTCCTATTCTCCTCTTTCCACGCCCCACCTCCCTTCCTCTCCGCCCTGCTATTTCTCTCCCAACAGCTATTTGTTTAGCTCCCTTCAACCTCTGTCACCAGAAATTAAGGGAATCATCTCAGATAGCTACAGTAGTATGAAAAATGTGTCATGAACCGTACACAGTTCCATTCCCTTCACAGCATGTTGAATGAGACTTTATTATTTTAGTCTCGTACAGAAGGACCAAATGCTTTTTATTGAACTCCACTAGTTCAGGTATGATAGCAGGTTTTGCTTCCTCTGTACTGATGGTAGTGACATCTGTTCTGTGTTCCCTCCTGCCTAAAAGAGTTTGGCTTCTGTTGGTTTCAATTGACCTGGATGTTGCTTTGCGCTCCACCTAGAAGAGACTAATCTAGCGGAAACACTGCAGCATACTGCAGGAGACACACACACACAGACCCCTTGACTTTTTTCACATTTTGTTACGTTACAGCCTTATTCTAAAATGTATTAAATAAAGCAATTTCTCAGCAATCTTCACACAATACCCCATAATGACAAAGCGAAAACAGGTTTTTACATTTATAAAATTAAAACAGAAATACCTTATTTACATAAGTATTTAGACCCTTTGCTATGAGACATGACTTGGAAAGGCACACACCAGTTTCTATAAGGTCCTACAGTTTGCAGTGCATGTCAGAGCAAAAACCAAGCCATGAGGTCGAAGGAATTGTTCGTAGAGCTCTGAGACAGGATTGTGTCGAGGCACAGATCTGGGGAAGGGTACCAAAACATTTCTGCAGCATTGAAGACCCCCAAGAACACAATGGCCTCCATCATTCTTAAATGGAAGAAGTTTGGAACCACCAAGACTCTTCCTAGAGCTGGCCACCCGGCCAAACTGAGCAATCGGGGGAGAAGGGCCTTGGTCAGGGAGGTGACCAAGAACCCAATGGTCACTGACAGAGCTCCAGAGTTCCTCTGTGGAGATGGGAGACCCTTACAGAAGGACAGCCATCTCTGCAGCACTCCACCAATCAGGCCTTTATGGTAGAGTGGCCAGACGGAAGCCACTCCTCAGGTGGCACCATCATGCTGTGGGGATGTTTTCAGTGGCAGGGACTGGGAGACTAGTCAGGGTCGAGGGAAAGATGAACAAAGCAAAGTACAGAGAGATCCATTATGAAAACCTGCTCCAGAGTGCTCAGGACCTCAGACTGGAGCTGAAGGTTCACCTTCCAACAGGACAGCGACCCTAAGCACACAGCCAAGACAATGCAGGAGTGRCTTCAGGAAAACTCTCGGAATGTCCTTGAGTGGCCCAGCCAGAGCCCGGACTTGAACCCGATCAAACATCTTTGCAGAGACCTGAAAATATCTGTGCAGCAACGCTCATTATCTAACCTGACGGAGCTGCAGAGAAGAATAGGAGAAACTCCCAAATACAGGTGTGCCAAGCTTGTAGCGTTATACCCAAGAAGAATGGAGGCTGTAATCGCTGCCAAAGGTGCTTCAACAAAGTACTGAGTAAAGGGTCTGAATACTTATGTAAATGTATTATTTCAGTTTTTTATATTTTATAAATTAGCAAACATTTCTAAAAACCTGTCTTTGCTTTGTCATTATGGGGTATTGTGTGTCGATTGCCGAGGGGGAAAAACTATTTACTAAATTTTAGAATAACTTAACAAAATGTGGAAAAAGTAATGGTGTCTGAATACTTTCCAAAGGCACTGTAGGTCTAGAATGGGAAGCAAAGCCCGTCCCTTTTCGGAACCAGGAAATATTGTCTGTACCAGCCGTCCTGGATCTTCGACAAAGGAACCACTCGGATTGCCTGCTTCTGGAGATGGAGGCAATAATTCCTCCCTCAAAACGGGCRCAGAGGCCTCTGGAACAGTCGATATGATGCTGCAGAAGCGTGGGRGACACAAGAAATTGTAGCCTGTACCCTGATGGAACGCCACCTTGTGGACTGGGAAATATTGGTTCTTCTTCCATTTCCACCACTATTGACAACCGTGTGTCTGAACATCGAGAAGGGACACTTTTCATCGAACTCACATGTGGGAGACAACACTTTTGACACCTTCGAACACTGTGGGACTCCGGAATTTGCCTAAAGCCTGGCCCACTCTCGGTACAAGGGCTTCGGTGATCARTGATAAACCCCGATTGGCAGTACCACCTGGGGGTACTGTTGTCACAATGCGGCTCACTTGGATGTGTTACAGTAACCAGCTGGCACCCAGCACTGAACCGCAACATTAAAAATAGACCCAGGGATTTTTTTATCATGAAGGTTACCCTACCGACCAGTCATAGGTACTGGCGACCAAGCGCCTTGTAGCCTAGCTGGGAATGGGACAGACAGCTCTGAAAAACAAACCCCTTTTGTGCTAACAGACATGGGCGATTCGTAATTGAATCCAATTCCCCCAGGAATGAAAAGCGGTGAGCTGGAGAAAGACAGCTCATTTCAGAGTTCATATAAACCACAGAGACTGTGTGTTGGATAATAGCATGGTCATGTCCAACCCTGCTTGACTCTGCTACCAACCACCACATTATATCCATGGAATGCAGGGTTCCAGAGGGGCATTAAACATGGAAAAGCTTCCAACACACATTGCGCTTCCGTGAGACTGTATAGCCTGCATGAAGCCCAGCCCCCTTATGGGCAAAGAGGGCTCCAGCAATGGCTGACATAGTACCCCATTTTCCGTAACAAAACGCGGGGGCACCGTCACAGCAATGTTTTGTTGAGTTGCGCAGCTGCTCAGGGGAGGAGCACACAATCCTCACCCTCTCTATTCCCTCCAACTCCAGGAATTGAAGAGAGGCAAGCAGGGCCTAACCAAGGCAGACACAAGCGGTGGGGGGGATACCTCTCTCAGAGTAGCCTACCGTAACCGTTGACAGAGCACAACACAGGAACCAGGGGACATTAGACCAGACCAATGACCCAAACCATCTCCTCGTGCCACAACACAGACTCAGCCGAGGTACTGGCACCCAGGAGAGGAAGTTACTATCGGAAACACCAAGCCCCCTAAAGAACAGTGCCAGTCGTCCCCTAGTCTCCCAAACTAACAGATTTGAGAGAGGGCAGCCTGAACACACACCGAGCAGAGACATACAAGACATCCAACGTGAGTATCTTTTAATTCATTGGTTGCAAACCCGAACCCGGCTTGTTAGCTTTCATTGTTTCGGTCACGTTAGTTATTTTACCTATTGCTATAGGCAGGCCAAACAATTTGAAGAATAACTAATTGTTTGTGATTAGGAGACTTATAACAACCACACAAACTTCAGCCTACAACGTCCAGGGGGCGGCCATGCTCTACCACTAAGGGACAGTTTATTTGGCGCAACGTAAGACAGTCTTGTGTTCCAATTGTTTGTTTTAGTAGTGTGAATCGTTTTGGTTCACACAGGGGTGATGGGAATAATTTTATGAATTAATCCGAGCCTCACGCCTATCAGCTGTGTAAGGCAGGGCTTCCAGAGAGGCGCAGATTTCATTGGCTTTGTCAGGCAGGATTGTAGATCCTTCAACTGAAGTCGCTAGAGTGCGACTCCCCCATAGTATGTTGTACTGAAGTTGACTGACAAAGAGAACGGATAAGTGGTTGCCATATGTAAGCGTGTCAATTTGTTAAGAAGTGAACAGAGGGGGGATCACGTGACCCCTGAACGAGATGGCCGCATGAACTAGGAGCTCCRCACAAGTAGTTTCCAATTCCTAATCATACCTCCACTTCAAGTTTAACCTCATTTAGCTTTAGTCAAAAAGTCATGGCGTCTACAAAAGGCGACACTACAGGTGACATTTTTACCCGGACTCGAGCACTAGCGACGGAAAAAGCCTCCAAGAAGCAGCTAGCTTCAGAAAAAGCTAGCGCCATTAGCCAGGAGCAAGAGGACCCGTTCCCCCCCGAGGCCCAACGAATGCCAACCTCGCACTCTGTCGAAGACATCTTTTCTGAGCTGAGATCCCAACGTACAGAACTCAACACTAAACTAGATGCCATTAACGCTCAGCTCAGTGCGATAGGGGGCAAGGTGACAATCCTGGAAAATGCTTTGGCTGACTAAACATACCAAGATAAACGCGGGGCGCCTGGAGCGAGGCAGAGGGGCGAATCCTATCCACGGACAAACTTATTGACAGACGCAATGGAAACAATAGCATATGCTAAAAAAAATAGAGGCAGGCTGGAAGAGAAAACAGAGGACCTGGAACAACAGGGCGAAGGAATAATTGTGTTCTATTAATCTGGGCGAAAAGAAGAGGGAAAACAATGCCACTGATCCGGCTAGCTGAAAGAAACTCCCGAGTGGCTCACCACTGTCCCCGACAGGTCCCATAAGACCTCGAGAGAGCTCACCGAGCACTGGAGGCCCCCCACCAGCAGCCAGACAACCACCGCGCCCTAATCCCACATATGCGTTTACCTGGAGATTCAACCGCACAAAGTCGAACGACGTCTAGCAGGCCGGCGAATAACCACACGCATTACAGTGGGAAACAAACGGCCAAACTGACCTTACTTCAGAAACCTGTCAGCTGGAAATACCGCCGCAAAGTTTTGACGAGGTGAAGACAATGCTCCATTGACCGAGGCATCTTTAGGGGATTCAAATACCCAAACGAGCTCAGGATTCTTCACCAAGGAGCCCTGCGACACTTCAAAACTCCCGAAGAGGCAAAACGTTTTTTGAAAGACAACCCCGGTCAATGAGAAATGGACCAATGACTAAATGCGATTACTATTATTACTAAAGGAGGTAAGACAACATATAGCCGCCATCCAAAGACCCACCCGCCCTGCTAAATGTCATTATAGCCGTCTAATCTATATTTATGTTCCTTTAGCTGAGAGGGATAGGCCCATTATATGTAGGCTGGGCTATTGATTATATTTTCTCCCTTTTTTAATGTGGTCTGGACGGGGGCTACGTTGTCATTTACTCAATGCGGGGCGGAGAGGATGAGGCATTTCTTTGGTGGGGAGGGGGAGACGTTGTGCGTTGCTAACTGTTCCCGTTTTTTTTTTGTTGGAACACAGAATTGTGACTGAGCGGGGAGGTAATAGATCCAACGGGATATGTCGAGTTGTTTGGGAACTCGGTTGGGGTGTTCAGAGATTGTTATTTTATGTACACCATTTATTTTCCTTTTATGTGAACGCAGCTGTAACTACTATCCACCTTTACCCAGAGATGACTTGCACTAAAGTTCGATTACTGTTCGATGACGATGACTAGTAACATAAATCTATTGACATGGAACTGCCATGGTCTAGGTCATGCAATAAAACGGAAAAAGATACTATGTGCTCTAAAAAAGGAAAAAGCAGACATCGCGCTATTGCAAGAGACACACCTCTGTGATGCTGAACATGCCAAACTCCGCAGAGCTTGGGTGGGACAGGTGTATTTCTCAGCTTTCAAATCCATCAGTAGAGGTACAGCCATACTTATCCATAAGAATGTTCCATTCATAATTGACAAAAACATATCTGATCCGGAGGGGAGATTTATTTTGATAACTGGGTCACTGTATGGGCAACCAATTACTATTTTAAACATATACGCCCCTAACACAGATACTCCTGCTTTTATGCCGAAAATGATAACCCTGTTCAATGAGCATTGTGTTTCCTTTGGAGTGTTGGCCGGAGATTTTAATTGTACCCTGAACCCAACCCTAGACAAATCGTCTCAAGTCCCCACCACAAATCCTAGATCTGCAAAGATGTTGAACTCTCTTACTAAAGAGATGGGACTGATAGATATCTGGAGAGAGACTAATAGCTCATCTATGGACTATACATACTACTCTAATGTCCATAACACCTACTCCCGTATAGATTACATTTKTATCCCAAAGAGTTTCATAAATTCAGCCACGTGTACAATCGGACCCATAGCGCTTTCGGATCACTGTGGGACGCTGCTAAAGCCACACTAAGAGGTCATCTAATTGCATATGCTTCCTCTAAGAAAAAAGCAATGGAAGCACACAGGCTAGATCTGGAGAGGGAGCTGGAACGCTGTGAAAAAGTACATAAACAATCCACAGACAGCACCTCCTGGAGTCAACTTAAAGCAGCCAAAGCCAAACTGAATTTGGACTATACTCGGGAGATTAAAAAAAAAGTTTTCTTTACTAAACAGAAATACCATGAGTATAGCAATAGGCCTAGTAGATTGCTTGCTTATCAATTAAAAAAAGAGCAGTCAGAGGTCACATATGACCCAAAAAAGATCAATTTAACTTTTCATGATTTTTACTGCAAACTATATACCTCTGAGAGAAAACACACAGAGGCAGAACTCCACTCCTTCCTAGAGGGAATCTCGCTACCTAAACTATCAGAGACCGACCAAGAAGATCAACTCCCCCTTCACTCCTGAGGAGATCCTGGAGGCAATTACCTCCATGCCACCTAACAAGTCCCCAGGCCCAGATGGATTCCCCAGAGAGTTCTACAAAGCTTTTTGGCCCCAGCTTAGCCCTATTTTCATGCCAATGCTGGAGGATTTTTGCAAAAACTGAGTTCTCCCAGACTCAATGCACACAGCTCGCATTACAGTGTTGCTCAAAAAAGACAAGGACCCTCTATCCTGCTCCTCCTTCCGGCCCATAAGCTTGTTGGATTTCGACTACAAAATAATTACCAAATTGCTCGCCAAAAGACTAAACACAATTCTTCCCAAAATAATAAAAGCGGACCAAACTGGATTTATTAGAGACAGATACTCTTCTGATAACATTCGCCGTCTTTTTGATATTATTGATCAAGTAAACGCACAGAAGACCCCTGTCCTGCTGGCTTCACTGGATGCTGAGAAGGCGTTCGACAGGATGGAGTGGAGCTTTCTGTTCTCAGTCTTAGAAAAGTTCAATATGGGCCCAAACTTTATTAAATGGATCAAATCACTATACTCTCATCCAAATGCCAAATGCCCCCAGTCTATGAAGACACTATGCCCATTCCAATGGAAGACACAGGGGTTTCAATACCTTGGGATATTCATAACACCAGATCTGAATAGGCTTTTCAAGGAGAATTATCTTCCACTCCTGGATCGAATCAAGAACAACCTCCAAACCTGGATCTCCCTCCCAATTAGCTTAGTAGGAAGAATTAATGTAATCCGTATGAACATCCTCCCTAGACTGAACTATTTATTTCAGATGCTCCCATGCTATCTCCCAGCTTCCTTTTTCAAAACAATTAACCAAAGCATCACCAAATTTATATGGGGCAATAAAAAACCTAGGATCAAGCTCTCCACTCTATCGAAACCTGAATCTAAGGGTGGTCTTGCCCTTCCCTCCCCTCAATTGTACTACTGGTCTGCCCAAATCCGCAACATGCTAACATGGATCACAAACAGACAAGAGTCAACGTGGATCCAGATAGAAGCCCAATCCTGTGGTTCATTGCCACTAAGCTCAACTATATTCATTAATAACTTTAGTGAAGTGGGCAACATAGCCAAAACATTTGTGATTTACAGCACCCTACTAGCGTGGAGGGACTGTAAGAAATACCTGGGCATCTCCTCCCAAATATGTTCTCACTCGCCTATAGTTGGCAACCCAGACTTGCCAAAAGCCCTGAGGGATGCCAACTTTAATCTTTGGCATACTCTAGGAATCAGGACCTTTTCAGACCTATTTCATCAGAAGACCACTACACTGAAATCCTTTCAAGAGCTCTGCAGTGAATTCAATGTGCCAAGATCCCATTTATTTTTTATTTTTAACATCTTCAAATTAGACATGTCATCTCCTCATTTACTTCCAAGAGGAGGTTTAGAACTCAGTTGAATGAAGTTGAAACCCTTCTTGTCACAGCACAATCCATTAAAGGCAAAATATCCTATATCTATAGACTCCTTTCTGAGAAAGGAGGCTCCTCCTTTACTCCTTTGAAAATAATCTGGGAAAAGGACCTTGGTCTGACTATCAGTGATGAGTTATGGGCGGAGGTTTGCGACAGGGTATACTGCTCCTCTACTAATGTAAAAATGAAAGAATCTAATTACAATTTTTTTGTACACATTTTATTACACTCCCTTGAGACTCCATARAATGAAAACAGACATTTCTCCTAACTGTAAAAGATGTACCTCTGAAAGTGGAACCTATATGCATGTATTTTGGAGCTGTAGAGAGATTGCCAGATTTTGGCAATCTATACATGCTGCACAGAAAATACTAGATGTACAGTTTGATATGACCCCGTGGCTTTATCTTCTTAATGCCCAGCAGGACTTTGTTCTTGATCCTGACAGAGAAAATTTGCTTATGACCATTACATACTTTGCTAAGAAATGTATTCTTCTATTATGGGCCTCTAATACTTCTCCTACATTTAAAATGTGGATTGACCAGATTGTTGACTTTCTCCCTCTTGAAAAGCTCACTTATGACCTCCACAAGAGACAGCCCAAGTTTGACAGACTCTGGTCTCCACTACTCAACTATATTTCAAATTGGACAGAGTGAATGGGGGGGGGATCAGGGAGATGAGAAGATGCGTGTTGTGTAAGGTGCTGTAAAATCTAAAAACTAATTATTGGCTCGTCATCTCAGCTAAGGCTGGAAATAGCTAATAAGAACCTTGATAGTGCTGCTGCAAGTTCTATATTTAAAATGTTGTTATAATTATTATTTGTGTGTATGTGTGTGTGTATGTATATATATATGTATGTATGTATGTATGTATATGTATATATGTATATATTTATATATATATAAAACAATTTTTTATTATTATTATATATATATATTTTTTTTTTAGTCTGTCACATCTGTGAATGTGGAATGTGTTTGGTTGGTTGATTGAAAACTTAATAAAACTTTAAATTGAAAAAAAAAAAAAAAGAAGTGAACAGAGGAGTTTGCTCATCTCCTAAATTGCCTTCTCCAGTGTAGGATGCTCAGATGTATTCTACCATGAAATTGAAATCCACCACACCCCCTTTGAAAGAGCTGTTTGGAATGATAAAAGCTACTTATCCTTTTATCTATAAAATGTCTAGCAAAACTAGCCCATTTCTTTTTACCACATTACACATGTATTTTGGGATTCAAACTCTGTAAACCTCATTTGCCTGAGGACATGCTAGAGGAGTCTCATTTCATACAAGAGTATTTGTTTCCACGTTTCCTCTCATCGATTACCTTGAACCTTTTTCAAAAGAGGACATGAGGATTCAAGATTCTCCCAGAGCGAAAGCAAAAGAGAGGCAGAGATGGAGCGAAAGAAAGAAAGGAGGGTCCAGGCCTCAGCTTCTCTGCCCTTCCAGTGTGATGGAGAGTCAGCCAACAGACCCAGGCTCGACTAAGCACTTTGTGTGTGTGTGTGTGTGGGTTGAACTGATAAGTCCTCCCACATCGTTTTTATGGCTTTGCTGTAAATCAGTCAACTTAGAGCAGTGCGTTTAAACATACTGTATACAGACAGACACCAACACAGACAGACACCAACACACACACAGAGACACTATCAACCCTACCCACATGGAAAGACCAGATGCATTTCAAAGAGCCTTAGAGGAACAGTTAGTAATTCAGAAACAAATTGTTGGGACGGTTCTACAGACACGAGTTAAGGCAATGTCCAGCAAATCAATAGGTTCAGTCCATTTTCGCACACGTTTGCAAAACCTATGACATTCATTCATTAATTCAATCAATCATGTGTTCTCACAAACAATAGAGGGGTAGATGAGGGCTAATGTGAGTAAAGACTTCAGTGACTTACAATAGATGGATAGACGAGGGGAGAAGAGATGAGGATTGTCACTCCATTCTCCACCAGCACCCCGACCCAGTTCATCAGAGCCCAGTACTGTAGGTAGTCATGTCCTCCATGCCAGAAACACACAAAGCCAAATGCCAGAGCCGTGGACAGCATCTTCCACAGCAGCCCGTGGTGAGAGCCTCCTAATGGGATGTAAATGTACCTGGGACAGGGAGGGCGACAAAGTCAGCAACCACGGGTAGACATTATACACAAAACACAGGGTTACCAGGTAACAGAGTATGTGAGTGCAGTTGAGCAGGTTGGAAATCCCACTCATCACTCAGAGCTCCAGCGCTCCACATCCTTTCCAACCGCTCCGCTAAAAACTGCTACTCACTCAAAAAATAAATGCCGCTGCAAATTCGCTCCATTCATTAAAATCACAATTTAACCAACACCCATCTATCTACCCTGAACAAAAGTACACAACATGTAAAGTGTTGGTCCCATGTTTCATGAGCTGGAATAAAATATCCCAGAAATGTTCCATTCGCACAAAAAGCTTATTTCTTTAAAATGTGTTTACATGCCTATTAATGAGCATTTCTCCTTTTCCAAGATAATCCATATCAAGAAGCTGATTAAACAGCATGATCATTACACAGGTGCACCTTGTACTGGGGACCATAAAAGGCCATTCTAAAATGTGCATCTTCGTCACACAACGCCACAGATGTCTCAAGTTGAGGGAGCATGCAATTGGCATGCAGACTGCAGGAATCCCCACCAGAGCTGTTGCCAGATAATTGAATGTTCATTTCTCAAAGAGAAATTTGCCTCACAACCGCAGTCCATATGTATGGCGTTGTGTGGGTGAGCGGTTTGCTGATATCAACATTGTGAACAGAGTTCCCCATGGTGGAGAGGGGGTTATGGCATAGGCAGGCATAAACTATGGACAACAACCACAATTACATTTTTATCAATGGCAATTTGAATGCACAGAAATACATACTGTGACGAGATCTTGAGGCACATTGTGAGGCCAATTTCTTTTAAGGTATCTATGACCATCAGATGCATATCTTTATTCCCAGTCATGTGAAATCCATAAATTAGGGCCTAATTAATTTCAATTTACTAAAATCTTTGAAATTGTTTCATGTTGCGTTTATATATTTTGTCAGTATATTTTTGTGACTACCTGGACCTACCATTTGGTTTTGAAGTATTGAAAAGTATTTTAATAAACAACAGGAAAAGGTGACTAAGAAGCGCTCATTATTTCAAATAGGCTACATGTCGTATTAAACAGCATATAAACACTAAATAGGTCAGGAGCCAGACAGGTAGCCAAGAAGAAATGAAAATGAATTATTTTGGCTATATTATTTAAATTACAGAGGCAAGAAAAAGTACAGTTGAAGTCGGAAGTTTACCAACACTTAGGTTGGAGTCATTAAAACTCGTTTTTCAACCACTCCATACATTTCTTGTTAACAAACTATAGTTTTGGCAAGTCGGTTAGGACATCTACTTTGTGCATGACACGTAATTTTTCCAACAATTGTTAACAAACAGCTTGGAGAATTACAGAAAATTATGTCATGTCTTTAGAAGCTTCTGATAGGCTAATTGACATAGAAAATGTGTGGGTAGAACTGAAAAAGCTTGCGCAAGCAAGGAGGCCTACAAACCTGACTCAGTTACACCAGCTATGTCAGGAGGAATGGGTCAAAATTCACCCAACTTATTGTGGGAAGCTTGTGGAAGGCTACCCAAAATGTTTGACCCAAGTTAAACAATTTAAAGGCAATGCTACCAAATACTAATTGAGTGTAACTTCTGACCCACTGAGAATGTGATAAAATAAATAAAAGTTGAAATAAATCACTCTTTACTACTATTCTGACATTTCACATTCTTAAAATAAAGTGGTGATCGTAACTGACCTAAGACAGGATTTTTTTACTAGGATTTAATGTCAGGGATTGTGAAAAACTGAGTTGAAATGTATTTGGCTAAGGTCTATGTAAACCTCCGACTGCAACTGTATGTGAACCCTTTGGAAATACCTGTATTTCTGCTAAATTTGATCTGATCTTCATCTAGGTCACAGCAATAGACAAACACAGTATGCTTAAATTAATCTTAAACTAATAACACACTAACAATTACACATTTTCATGTCTTTATTGAACACACCATGTAAACATTCACAGTGCAGGGTGGGAAAAGTATGTGAACCCTTGGATTTAATAACTGGTTGACCCTCCTTTGGCAGCAATAAACCTCAACCAAACGTTTTCTGTAGCAAAGCAGCCCCAAACAATGATGCTCCCTCCACCATACTTTACAGTTGGGATGAGGTTTTGATGTTGGTGTGCTGTGCCTTTTTTTCTCTCTCCATACATAATGTTGTGTGTTCCTTAAAAAACAACTCAACTGTAGGTTCATCTGTACACAGAATATTTTGCCAGAAGCGCTGTGGAACATCCAGGTGCACTTTTGCAAACTTCAGACGTGCAGCAATGGGTTTTTTGAACAGCAGTGGCTTCTTCTGTGGTGTCCTCCCATGAACACCATTCTTGTTTCGTGTTTTACGTATCGTAGACTCGTTAACAGAGATGTGAGCATGTTCCAGAGATTTCTGTAAGTCTTTAGCTGACACTCTAGGATTCTTCTTAACCTCATTGAGCATTCTGTGCTGTGCTCTTGCAGTCATCTTTGCAGGACGGCCACTCATAGGGAGAGTAGCAACAGTGCTGAACTTTCTCAATTTATAGACAATTTGTCTACCGTGGACTGATGAACATCAACGCTTTTAGAGATACTTTCGTAACCCTTTCCAGCTTTATGCAAGTCAACAATTCTTAATCTTAGGTCCTCTGAGATCTCTTTGGTTCGAGGCATGGTTCACATCAGGCAATGCTTATGAATAGCAAACTCAAATTCTGTGAGTGTTTTTTATAGGGCAACGCAGCTCTAATCAACATCTCCAATCTCATCTCATTGATTGGACTCCAAGTCATTAGCCTAGGGGTTCACATACCTTTCACAACCTACACTGTGAATGCTTGAATTCTGTATTCAATATATTTATTTTACCTTTTATTTAACCAGGTAGGCAAGTTGAGAACACGTTCTCATTTACAATTGCGACCTGGCCAAGATAAAGCAAAACAGTTCGACACATACAACAACACAGAGTTACACATGGAGTAAAACAAACATACAGTCAATAATACAGTAGAAAATAAGTCTATATACAATGTGAGCAAGAGAGGTGAGATAAGGGAGGTAAAGGCAAAAAAGGCCATGGTGGCGAAGTAAATCAAAATATAGCAAGTAAAACACGAATGGTTGATTTGCAGTGGAAGAATGTGCAAAGTAGAGATATAAATAATGGGGTGCAAAGGAGCAAAATAATAAATAAATAAATACAGTAGGGAAAGAGGTAGTTGTTTGGCTAAATTATAGATGGCTAATGTACAGGTGCAAGTAATCTATGAGCTGCTCTGACAGCTGCGTGCTTAAAGCTAGTGGAGGGAGATAAGTGTTTCCAGTTTCAGAGATTTTTGTAGTTCGTTCCAGTCATTGCATCAGAGAACTGGAAGGAGAGGCGGCCAAAGGAAGAATTGGTTTTGGGGTGACCAGAGAGATATACCTGCTGGAGCGTATGCTACGGTGGGTGCTGCTATGGTGACCAGCGAGACTGCGGAGTGAATAGGGGGACTTACCTAGCAGGGTCTTGTAGATGACCTGGAGCCAGTGGGTTTGGCACAAGTATGAAGCGAGGGCCAGCCAACGAGATGCGTACAGGTCGCAGTGGTGGTAGTATATGGGGCTTTGGTGACAAAACGGATGGCACTGTGATGGACTGCATCCAATTTATTGAGTAGGTATTGGAGCCTATTTTGTAAATGACATCCCTGAAGTCGAGGATTGGTGGATGGTCAGTTTTACAAGGGTATGTTTGGCAGCATGAGTGAAGGATGCTTTGTTGCGGAATAGGAAGCCAATTCTAGATTTAACTTTGGATTGGAGATGTTTGATGTGAGTCTGGAAGGAGAGTTTACAGTCTAACCAGACACCTAGGTATTTGTAGTTGTCCACATATTCTAAGTCAGAGCCGTCCAGAGGTAGTGATGTTGGACAGGCGGGCCAGGTAGCGATCGGTTGAAGAGCATGCATTTTAGTTTTACTTGTATTTAAGAGCAATTGGAGGCCACGGAAGAGAGAGTTGTATGGCATTGAAGCTCGCCCTGGAGGGTTGTTAACACAGAGTCCAAAGAAGGGCCAGAAGTATACAGATGGTGTCGTCTGCATAGAGGTGGATCAGAGACTCACCAGCAGCAAGAGCGACATCATTGATGTATATCAGAGAAGAGAGTCGGTCCAAGAATTGAACCCTGTGGCACCTCCATAAAGACTGCCAGAGGGCCCGGACACAGACCCTCCGACTTGACACACTGAACTATATCAGAGAAGTAGTTGGTGAACCAGGCGAGGCAATCATTTGAGAAACCAAGGCTGTCGAGTCTGCCGATGAGGATGTGGTGATTGACAGAGTCGAAAGCCTTGGCCAGGTCAATGAATCCGCCTGCACAGTATTGTTTCTTATCGATGGCGGTTAAGATATCGTTTAGGACCTTGAGCGTGGCTGAGGAGCACCACCCATGACCAGCTCTGAAACCAGATGCATAGCGGAGAGGTATGGTGGGATTCGAAATGGTCGGTAACTGTTTTTTTGACTTGGCTTTCGAAGCAGGGTACGATAGATATAGGTCTCTAGCAGTTTTTGGTCAAGAGTGTCCCCCCTTTGAAGAGGGGGATGACCGCAGCTGCTTTCCAATCTTTGGGAATCTCAGACGACACGAAAGAGAGGTTTGAACAGGCTAGTAATAGGGGTGGCAACAATTTCAGCAGATATTTTATAAAGAAAGGGTCCAGATTATCTAGCCCGGCTGATTTGTACAGGTCCAGATTTTGCAGCTCTTTCAGAACATCAACTGACTGGATTGGGAGAAAGAGAAATGGGTAAGGCTTGGGCGAGTAGCTGTGGGGGGTGCAGTGCTGTTGACCGGGTAGGGGTAGCCAGGTGGAAGCATGGCCAGCCGTAGAAAATTGCTTATTGAATTTCTCAATTATAGTGGATTTGTCGGTGGTGACAGTGTTTCCTATCTTCAGTGCAGTGGGCAGCTGGGAGGAGAATGTTCTTATTCTCCATGGACTTTACAGTGTCCCAGAACTTTTGGGGGTTTGTGTTGCAGGAAGCAAATTTCTGCTTGAAAAAGCTAGCCTTGGCTTTTCTAACTGCCTGTGTATATTGGTTTCTAGYTTCCCTGAAAAGTTGCATATCACGGGGGCTGTTCGATGCTAATGCAGAACGCCATAGGATGTTTTTGTGTTGGTTAAGGGCAGTCAGGTCTGGAGAGAACCAAGGGCTATATCTGTTCCTGGTTCTAAATTTCTTGAATGGGGCATGCTTATTTAAGATGGTGAGGAAGGCATTAAAAAAAAATAACCAGGCATCCTCTACTGACGGGATGAGATCAATATCCTTCCAGGATACCCCGGCCAGGTCGATTAGAAAGGCCTGCTCGCTGAAGTGTTTCAGGGAGCGTTTGACAGTGATGAGTGGAGGTCGTTTGACCGATGACCCATTACGGATGCAGGCAATGAGGCAGTAATCGCTGAGATCTTGGTTGAAAACAGCAGAGGTGTATTTAGAGGGCAAGTTGGTTAGGATGATATCTATGAGGGTGCCCGTGTTTACGGCTTTGGGGTGGTACCTGGTAGGTTCATTGATAATTTGTGTGAGATTGAGGGCATCAAGCTTAGATTGTAGGATGGCTGGGGTGTTAAGCATGTTCCAGTTTAGGTCGCYTAGCAGCACGAGCTCTGAAGATAGATGGGGGGCAATCAGTTCACATATGGTGTCCARAGCACAGCTGGGGGCAGAGGRTGGTCTATAGCAGGCGGAAATGGTGAGAGACTTGTTTTTAGAGAGGTGGATTTTTAAAAGTAGAAGTTCAAATTGTTTGGGAACAGACCTGGATAGTAGGACAGAACTCTGCAGGCTATCTTTGCAATAGATTGCAACACCGCCCCCTTTGGCCGTTCTATCTTGTCTGAAAATGTTGTAGTTAGGGATGAAAATGTCAGAACTTTTGGTGGTCTTCCTAAGCCAGGATTCAGACACGGCTAAAACATCCGGGTTGGCAGAGTGTGCTAAAGCAGTGAATAAAACAAACTTAGGGAGGAGGCTTCTAATGTTAACATGCATGAAACCAAGGCTATTACGGTTACAGAAGTCATCAAAAGAGAGCGCCTGGGGAATAGGAGTGGAGCTCGGCACTGCAGGGCCTGGATTCACCTCTACATCACCAGAGGAACAGAGGAGGAGTAGGATAAGGGTACGGCTAAAAGCTATGAGAATTGGTCGTCTAGAACGTCTAGAACAGAGAGTAAAAGGAMGTTTCTGGGGGCGATAAAATAGCTTCAAGGAATAATGTACAGACAAAGGTATGGTAGGATGTGAATACAGTGGAGGTAAACCTAGGTATTGAGTGATGATGAGAGAGATATTGTCTCTAGAAACATCATTGAAACCAGGTGATGTCATCGCATATGTGGGTGGTGGAACTGAAAGGTTGGW
This sequence comes from Salvelinus sp. IW2-2015, assembly GCF_002910315.2. Taxonomy (NCBI): domain Eukaryota; kingdom Metazoa; phylum Chordata; class Actinopteri; order Salmoniformes; family Salmonidae; genus Salvelinus; species Salvelinus sp. IW2-2015. The sequence continues at coordinate 48,376,244 of NC_036858.1, forward strand.
TAAGGTATAGTGAGCAGGGCTAGAGGCTCTACAGTGAAATAAGCCAATAAACACTAACCAGAACAGCAATGGACAAGGCATATTGAAATTAAGGAGAGGCATGTTTAGTCGAGTGATCGTAAGGGTCCAGTGAGTAGAGGTTGGTTGGGGTCACGGCGATTCAGACAGCTAGCCGGGCTATCGGTAGCAAGCTAGCATAGGATGRAGGTCTGTTTTTAGTGCCTCGTGCGTTTCCGTCGGTAGATTAGTGGGGTTCCGTGTGGTAGAGGGGATCAATCCAATTGGCAAAATTGATATAGTTATAGTGACCCAAGAAGAAATTGTCCGATAGACTTATTCAGATAGCAGCCGATAAGACAGCTAACGATTAGTGGGCCCCAGATGAGCGTTCAGGTAACGTCACGACGGAGGTGCCAGTTGGATAACTCCCTCGGGCAGATAACGTCGGTAGTCAGTCGTGAAGGCCCGGTGGGGCTCCGCATTGGCAGTAAAACGGGTCCGGATAGGTGATTGTAGCCCAGGAGTGGCTGATGGAACTCTTCAGCTGGCTAGCTCCGGAATAATTGATGTTTTCTCCGGGATCGGCATAAGCCAATAGACACACGGGTAGCAGCTAGCTAGCTGCGAAATCAAGGTTTAAATGTCCAGAGCTTGCGGTTGAAATCCGGGGATATGGAGAAAAATAGGTCCGGTATGTTCTGGTCTGAGTCGCGTTGTACAAAAGTGGCGATAGATTAACGAGCTAAAGGAATAGCTGATGAATACAATCATTTGTGTTTTATTAGTTTAAGCACACTATATTGTCTAATGTTGTGACTTAGATGAAGATCAGATCAAATTTGATGACCAATTTATGTAGATATCCAGGTAATTCCAAAGGGTTCACATACATTTTCTTGCCACTGTATGTCAAGGCTATAGCCTCCAAATCAAATACATTGTGACGCATTTGCGAGTGCGACACACTAGGCTGGCAGGGACATCAAGCGCTCAACATTTAAACTACATTCCGTTGAATCAAATCATTATAGTCTAAAAATTGCACATAGGCTGTGACTTACTAAGAATTCATTACAAATTTTAAAAAGAAACACATTATTAGGTTCCATCTACATTTTTTGAAACATGAGTTTGGCCAGAGTCTGTAGCTTCAGGCTCATAAGACGGTGCCTGGAGAGCAGGCCAGCTGCGGATAATACCCTCTCAGAGCTTGCAGAGGCACTGGGGATGCTAAACACCCTTCGGGTTGGGCAAGGATGCGTAGTTGTTTTTTATTTTCTGTAGGAAGGCCTGAAGGATTTTAGGTAAAATAACCTTAACAAAGCGGAAAGCTCCTTGAGTGGTAATATGCCAGGCCTATCGGGCCAAAATCAATGATGGTATGATATTGTATAGATAATATAATGAACAAAACTTTTAAGAGATCTGATTTATAGTTTATAAATTGCTACAATGACAGACTTAGCTAGCTACCCACCTTGTTTCTTTATTTTAGCATGTGCATGTACTAAGTAACGTTACACCATCATGCTTTCAGGTTACCTGTCTTTTCAGATTCCACAATGATTCTTTAGTTGTGGACACGACATCTTGCTCTTGGTCCTCCTCATCTTTCTAAGTCACCTTTATTTTTCACCTGTGTGTTTTATCAGTTTCTTTATGAAAATATTTAGCGAACTTCATGACAGTAGCTAAAGCAAGTGGCTATAGCAACACACAAGTAGATTACAAATGCATGCTGGGCCGGGCATGCTCTGAGCTCGTGAAGTGAGCGCTACGGAGCGAAATTGGAGCGGACGAGAAGGCCAAAGCTCCAGTTTTTGGGAAACTCGCTCCAGTCAAATTGGGCACGCTCCTCTCCTTGCTTCGCTCCAGCTGTGCTCACATACTCTGCCGGGTAATACAATCTAAAAGTTATTTGCGGTTATTGGGCAGGAAAAAAATAACACAAAAACATGTGGTTGTTTCTTGGTTCCTAATGATGGACTAGATTTAGGGCCACATATCTGAACATCTAATTTCAAATAGGACAGTACATTGAAATCTGCCATTTCAATGTAAATGCAACATCCACACAAGGGGCAACGCCAACATACAATCTACACTCATCAGCCAAACAGTAAGCACATCTTGGTCATAACGAGACCAGGGATGCAGAGACAATTACACTATGATGAATGTGTTTCATAAAAACAATGCCCTACCTCTTTGCCGGCAGAGAGACACCCACTACAATGAATGATAAACCTCTAAATTGGAAAGGAGGGATTTGTCAGATGTTCTACGGCTATACACAGTCTCTGGGGTACGACGAGGGGTAACCGACCGGTTGTGTAAGTATGATAAGTGGTAACACAGAGCAGAGATTCTTGTTCTCCACACACCTTCCTCTTTGTTTTTCTACGTCTGTATTTCATTGCCAGTCTGAACCGGACTAGCGGAGCTTGACATTCAGCATGGTTCTATTTCTTCTTCGTAGAAACAGTACTGGGTAGCCTTCATGAAAAAGTAATTATTGGAAATTCAAGGCCACACAACAGAGACAGTATAACAAGATTCACAGGTGTTTGAATCAAACAAGAGAACAGGCAGGTGCCTGGATCGGCAAAAATGTTACATCATTTTCTTTGTATGTGTTTGTTTTGCAATCTGCTGATGCAAACCTAACCATAGGATGAGGGAAACAGACGTAAAGCTACCGAGAGCCTCTTAAAGAAAGAAAAGAGAGGGAAAGCGAGCGAGAGAGGTTGAGAAAACAGTTTGAGATTAGAATAGCATAACAAAATCTAGCCTATAAGCATAGAAACATATCACCAACGTAGACTAGCGAGTGTGCTTTTCTTAAGCGTGTGTGGGGGTGGATTTGTCATCTCCTCTGTGTCACTTAAACAATTAAAATGACTGTGTTTGGGAGGCTGCCTGTTGTCATCCGCTCTGCTCCTGCGGCGTCTCACTAATCCCTAAGGGAGACAGCAGTCGACCAGGCACCAAATTTTACAACACGCCCTCCTATCGTGAACACAGATTATACCACAGCTTTCACCCATACACTCAATGTAACACAGCAACACCTGATTGCACCCAATCTGCCAACATAGCCCTAAGAAAGATTAGACCTACCACTTTCAGACAGACACTCACTGTTCTTACCAGAGCAACACTCACTGTATTGTTAGATCTATACTCTCTGTCATAATCATCCTGTTTGTTCACTGTTGAATTAAATTGTGCCCCAGACACATTACATTGTTTGCTATTGTTGCTATGCATATTGTTATGGAATAGTTTGGTAGTTGAGTTCTTAAGAGCAGAATTAGACACTACACTATCACTTCCAAAACTCCAGTCCCAGGTGGCAGCAGCAACCGGATCAGGTGCTGTGCTCTGCCAGGAAGTCTTGTTAAGTGTTGATTGTGCACAGTGGTGGGCAATTAGAGTTACTGCTGGTGATAGCAGCGTGAGAACTTCTAGGCCAGACAGGTCTGCCCATGTTTCTTGGATTATGTGTGTTTGGGATGCAAGCCCTTTTTGTACATGTTATTATTTCTGGTCACCATCAGCTTGAACAACAGTAATTCGCTTGCGCTCGTCAACCAATGGGGTCAAGAAAAAGCTAGCTCTGGACCCTGGACTCAAAGTGTATTGGTTGCGTACATAGTTTAGCAGATGTTATAGAGGTTGCAGTGAAATGCTTGCTTCTAGCTCCAAACAACGCAGTAAAATGTCAAACCAGTTGACAAATAACCAAAAATGAACACATTATTTTAAAAACACAAATAATCTAATTAACAACCCAAATAGTACTGTAACAGTAATCCAAATACAATCTATATGCATCTACACCAGATAAACTTAGACAAGAAATACTAAGAATGATATGTACAGCAGTAGATGCACTACATGACCAAAAGTATGTGGACACTTGCTCATCGAACAGCTCATTCCAAAATCATGGGCATTAATATGAAATTAGTCCCCCCTTTACAGCCACCATTCTTCTGGGAAGGCTTTCCACTAGATGTTGGAACATTGCTGCAGAGTCTTACTTCCATTCAGCAACAAGAGCATTCATGAGGTCAGGCACTGATGTTGGATGATTAGGTCTGGCTCGCAGTCGGTGTTACAATTCATCCCAAAGTTGTTCAATGGAGTTGAGATAAGGGTTCTATGCAGGCCAGTCAAGTTCTTCCACACAGATCTCGACAAACGATTTGTGTATGAACCTCCCTTTGTGCACGGGGGCATTGTCATGCTGAAAAAGGAAAGGGCCTTCCCCAAACTATTGCCACAAAGTTTGAAGCACAGAATTGTCTAGAATGTCATTGTATGCTGTACCATTAAGATTTCCCTTTACTGGAACTAAGGGGCCTAGACCGAACATTCAGTCAGGTAGCGTTCTCCTGTCATCTGCCAAAATCAGATTTGTCTGTCGGACTGCCAGATGGTGAAGCGTGATTCATCACTCCACAAAACGTGTTTCCACTGCCCCAAAGTCCAATGACGGCGAGCTTTACACAACTCAAGCCGACTCTTGGCATTGTGATCTTAGGCTTGTGTGCGGCTGCTCAGCCATGGAAACTCATTTCATGAATCCCGACAAACAGTTATTGTGCTGATGTTGCGTCCAGAGGCAGTTTGGAACCGAGAACAGACAATTTTTTCGTGCTTCAGCACTCAGCGGTCCAGTTCTGTGAGCTTAATTGTCCTATCACTTTGCGGCTGAGCAGTTGTTACTCCTACACATTTCCACTTCACAATAACAGCACTTACAGTTGACCAGGAAAGGTCTAGCAGGGCAGAAATTTGACGAACTGACTTGTTGGAAAGGTGGCATCCTATGACGGTGCCACGTTGAAAGTCACTGAGCTCTTCAGTAAGGCCATTCTACTGCCAATGTTTGTCTATGGAGATTGCATGGCTGTGTGCTCAATTGTATACACCTGTCAGCAACTGGTGTGGCTGAAATAGCCAAATCCACTAATTTGAAGGGCTGTCCACATACTTTTTTTTATATATAGTGTATACATTGCATTCAGAAAGTATTCAGCCCCCTTGACTTAAAACAATTTAATCAATTTTAGGATAAGGCTGTAACATAACAAAATGTATAAAAAGTCAAGGGGGCTGAATACTTCCCAAATGCACTATATATACAAAAGTATGTGGACAGCCCGGCTAAATACACAAAAGCAGTAATAAACAGATAGGGGGGAAACACTGAATGTAGTAACCCCTTCAGTAATGTATTGCCCCTTCAAATTAACGTTAAACGTAAATTGAAATGTCACATCTCTAGATACACATCCCTGGTTAAGGAGACTGGTTCCTACGAGGTCCTGTGGGCCCTGGTCAAGAGTAGTGCACTAAATAGGGAATTGGATGCCATTTGGTACGCAACCAGTGTGAATAATGACCACTATTTCAGACGGGGAGAGATTTGTCCTGTTATTATTACTAGAGCTCTGTATGGTCTGTGTACGTGTCCCCTGGGGCCCTCGCTAGTATCTCACCGTGCTGTTGCTTAGACCTGGGTTAAAATAAACAATTTCAAATGCTTTAGCTGAGCTTGACTAAGCTTATCCGTTGCAATGGAATCAACAGCAAAGTCTCAAGTGGAAAGCCATGTCCGTCTGGCACTCCAGGCAGTCTAGGTCATTTTGAAATGATTTCAAATAGAATGTGAACTCAGGTCCGCTACTATCTCACTGTGCTGCTATATCAGAAAGTTAGCTAGCGTTCTGCAGCTTAACTGACAGCCTGCTGGGGGGGGGGGGGGGGGGGGGGTGTATGTATGCGCTGGAGAGCCGCAGTGGAAACATCTCCATCTGAATGATGAGCCTGCATTTTGGGCGCCTTCCTTCAATACAAACGGCAGCATTTTCCTTTGAAATGCACAGCAAAAAATACATCACAAAAAGAGAGCGCATTTACCTGGCTAGCTTTGTCACCAAGGTCAGCATGTTCCGAAATGTGTAATAGAATTTAATCAATCGCCTTTAATAGGGCAATTAGATCTATAAAGGGTACTGTCCCTTCATTTGTATTTAATCTTGTTTAACAGCTGTGCACTGGTTTAAACACCCCATCACTTGTTCTAAGCTTTTACATGCTTTCCAAGCTCCCTCAGGTGGGCTGAGGCAATTTGCATGGCGACAACGTTAAAAGGTACAGTCTGTGATTGGTACATACTTTTTTGGTCTTTAAAATGTATGACATCCAGTATACCCACTGATAATCGAATCCCAGATTGTAGCATTAAGAGAGCTGATGAAGCCTTATAGTGGTGTATGAGTGGAGACGATGGCGACAATGCAACAGGCAGCCTACGTGGGAGAGAAGACAGCCATTTGAATGCCTTAAGAGAGCTGAGGAACAGGACCTTTAACACATGCAGGGATGCTACAGACAATTAAAGCGGATTTAAAACTGCATTAGAACTACTTCAGCACCACTTTGGCGAGCTGGGGACGTGGGCATTGTGCATATAATTTGGTGTCGACGACGGTGAGCCGAGCATCACAATCAGAAAACATTTCATCAGAAGAAACCTTTAAGAGTGCTTTAAAAAAGGTGGGGAATATAAAGGAAGAGAGGGAAACCGCTACAGATGGACATTGCATCAGTGTTCAGAGCTGGAGGGTACCTAACTTCCATTATAACATGGATATGGATAATAATGATGGTCATGGACAACTTTTATATAGTGTTATTACAAATGTTCAAAGCATTTTACCGATACAGTTGAAGTCGGAAGTTTACATACACTTAGGTTGGAGTCATTAAAACACGTTTTTCAACCACTCCACAAATGTCTTGTTAACAAACTATAGTTTTGGCAAGTCGGTTAGTACATCTTCTTTGTGCATCACACAAGTACTTTTTCCAACAATTGTTTACAGACAGATTATTTAATTTGTAATTCATTGTATCACAATTCCAGTGGGTCAGAAGTTCACATACWCTAAGTTGACTGTGCCTTTAAACAGCTTGGAAAATGCCAGAAAATGATGCCATGGCTCAAGGAAGAAGCCACTGCTCCAAAACCGCCATAAAAAAGCCAGACTACAGTTTGCAACTGCACATGGGGACAAAGATCGTACTTTTTGGAGAAATGTCCTCTGGTCTGATGAAACAAAAATTTAACAATTTGAACATAATGGCCATTGTAATGTTTGGAGTAAAAAGGGGGAGGCTTGCAAGCTGAAGAACACCATCCCAACCGTGAAGCACGGGGGTGGCAGCATCATGCTGTGGGGGTGCTTTGCTGCAGGAGGGACTGGTGCACTTCACAAAATAGATGGCATCATGAGGTTGGACTTATGTGGATATATTGAAGCAACATCTCAAGACATTAGTCAGGAAGTGAAAGCTTGGTCGCAAATGGGTCTTCCAAATGGACAATGACCCCAAGCATACTTCCAAAGTTGTGGCAAAATGGCTTAAGGACAACAAAGTCAAGCTATTGGAGTGGCCATCACAAAGCCCTGACCTCAATCCTATAGAACAAATACTAATTGAGTGTATGTAAACTTCTGACCCACTGGGAATGTGATGAAAGAAATAAAAGCTGAAATAAATCTCTATTATTATTCAGACATTTCACATTCTTAAAAAAGAAAACCAGTCAGTATCTGGTATGACCAACATTTGTCTCATGCAGCATCTCCTTTGCATAGAGTTGATCCTTTGCATAGAGTTGATCAGGCTGTTGATTGTGGCCTGTGGAATGTTGTTCTACTTTTCAATGGTTGTGCGACGTTTCTGGATATTGGCGGGAACTGGAACACGCTGCTGTACACGTCAATCCAGAGCATTCCAAACATGAATTTGCAGGCCGTGGAAGAACTGGGACATTTTCAGCTTCCAGGAATTGTGTACAGATCCTTGCGACATGGTGCTGTGCATTATCATACTGAAACATGGAGGCAGATGTATTGCATGACAATGGGCCTCAGGATCTCGTCACGGTATCTCTGAGCATTCAAATTGACATCGATAAAATGCAATTGTTTGTTGTCCATAGCTTATGCCCGCCCATACCATAACCCTATCGCCACCATGGGGCACTCTGTTCAYCACGTTGACATCAGCAAACCGCTCGTCCACACAACACCATGCCATAGAGTTGAAACCGGGATACATCCATTAAGATCACACTTCTCCAGCGTGCCAGTGGCCATCGAAGGTTAGCATTTGCCCACTGAAGTCGGTTACGACGCCGAACTGCAGTCAGGTCAAGACCCAGGTGAGGAAGACGAGCACGCAGATGAGCTTGCCTTAGACGGKTTCTGACAATTTGTGCAGAAATTCTTCGGTTGGTAAACCCACAGTTTCATCAGCTGTCCAGGTGGCTGGTCTCAGACGATCCGGCAGGTGAATAAGCYGGATGTGGAGGTCCAAGGCTGGTATGGTTAGACGTCGTCTGCGGTTGTGAGGCCAGTTGGACATACTGCCAAATTCTCTAAAACGACGTTTGAGGCGGCTTATGGTACAGAAATTAACATTAAATTCTCTGGCAACCGCTCTAGTGGACATTCCTGCAGTCAGCATGCCAATTGCACGCTCCCTCAAAACTTGAGACATATGTGGCATTGTGTTTTAGAGTGGCCTTTTATTGTCCCCGGCACAAGGTGCACCTGTGTAATGATCATGCCGTTTAATMAGCTTCTTGATATACCACACCTGTCAGGATGGATGGATTATCTTGGTAAAGGAGAAACGCTCACTAACAGGGATGTAAACAAATTTGTGCACAAAATCAGAGAAATAAGCTTTTTCTGTGAATTAAACATTTCTGTGATCTTTTATTTCAGCTCATGAAACATGGGACCAACACTTTACATGTGGCATTTATATTGTCGTTCAGTATATAATTCAAAGCATTGTATGTAATGGCAGAGACCATGACTGCATTCTTAGAGCACAATAATGCTTTATCTCTAGTCACTGGTTTTGATTGAATTGGGCAGGAAAACACAGAATAGGTCTATTCCTGCAGTAAAAATACATTTTCAATTGAGACCTCCGATTGAAAATATATAGGTTAGTCCAGGACTAGCCTTAATCTTGGTCCGGGAACCTGGCCCTTCAAGTTTAGGCTGATGGATCTCTTCACTGGGGACATTATGGCAGGTAACTGACCTGATAATGATGGTGTGGTAACCCAAGGTGAGGAACCTTTTTCCAAATGCAATCACCAGACCGAGCACGGAGCCCAAACTAACACATTCAGAGCTTATTGTCCATCATTAAAAACACAGAAAAACTAAAAGTAGAAATGAACACAGATTCATTATGCATGTGTTTTATATGCGCATATTCAAAGAGATGAGCATTTTTCGAACAAAGCAAAAAATAMAAAAAAATATGCCACACAAGTGGTTCACCTGTGATGGCAATACACAGCGTAATAATGAATACATGCAAATACAGCAGTGGATCAAACATCTTTTGTTTGCTGGAGATCCACATTGGCACAAGCCTATGTAGGTAGTAATGACGTGTGTTTTTGTACAGGGAATTTTACTGAGCTCTTGAATATTCAACAATGAATGTGCTCACAGGGAGTACAAACAGCGCTTCCCAAATGTACCAGGACACATATTTAATAGAGGAACCCAAACACCATATTTCTATGCTGCTTTTGTTGTGTGGGGGGGGCTTCCCACTGATTCAGCACATTGATTGTGAAAATGAATCTCATGTAAGTAAGGTATGTGTTTGAATCTTTTCGAACCAAGCCGAGCACCCACAGAAACTGCAGTTTAAAGTAACAAAATAAAATAATTGTACAGTATCTGAGGTAGTTAATTCAAAAAATATATATATACACTTTCAAGGTACACTTTGTTAACTTCACTTGGTTATGTACCGCTTCCTCTCTGAACATTAGGGACAAGTAGGAAAGGACAATCCACAAAGACAAAAACCGCAAACAGTGTTTTTGAACAGAGATACAAATTGAACACAGGTTGGTTATTATTGTTTTACAGGTTCTACCCTGAGCCCCGCAGTCGCTGTTCACACATACAATGCAAACACAATATTTTACAATACTTTGTTTTTGCCCAACAGCGCCACCATGCGGCCAAACTGAACCATACTCTAYAGGTTAGCTACACTCATCCCGAGCATGAGTGCCAACCATAATCACTTTGGTTGGCACTCAACAGATCAAAAGATAGTATAAACATGTGCCCGGGATAGCGCCACCACATGGTCGATCAGAATGTGCTTGCATATGTTGTCTTGACAGTGTTTGGAACATGTGTATCAAGTTTTGTTACAATACAAATATTTTATTAGAGATGCTAGCTTAGAAAATTTTGTGATGAGACCTTGGTCTATAGATGCTCTAAATATATATATAGCATCTCAAATAACATGGCCGCTACTGACCAATAAACATTCACGTGGGCATGGTCTGGCACAAACACACATAAATCACACACAGATATTTGTATTGTAACAAAACTTCCCTGTACAAAAACACACGTCATTACTACCTACATAGGCTTGTGCCAATGTGGATCTCCAGCAAACAAAAGATGTTTGATCCACTGCTGTATTTGCATGTATTCATTATTACGCTGTGTATTGCCATCACAGGTGAACCACTTGTGTGGCATATTTTTTTTGTATTTTTTTCTTTGTTCGAAAAATGCTAATCTCTTTRAATATGCGCATATAAAACACATGCATAATGAATCTGTGTTCATATATCTATAAACACTTAAAACACTAATCTTCTGGCACCGAATGACCGATCTGCGCAAAACTTGATATATAGATCTATATTATCTATCATATATATATATATATATATATATATATATATATTTATACACTGCTCAAAAAAATAAAGGGAACACTAAAATAACACATCCTAGATCTGAATGAATGAAATATTCTTATTAAATACTTTTTTCTTTACATAGTTGAATGTGCTGAGAACAAAATCACACAAAATTATCAATGGAAATCTAATTTATCAACCCTGGAGGTCTGGATTTGGAGTTACACTCAAAATTAAAGTGGAAAACCACACTACAGGCTGATCCAACTTTGATGTAATGTCCTTAAAACAAGTCAAAATGAGGCTCAGTAGTGTGTGTGGCCTCCACGTGCCTGTATGACCTCCCTTACAACGCCTGGGCATGCTCCTGATGAGGTGGCGGATGGTCTCCTGAGGGATCTCCTCCCAGACCTGGACTAAAGCATCCGCCAACTCCTGGACAGTCTGTGGTGCAACGTTGCGTTGGTGGATGGAGCGAGACATGATGTCCCGATGTGCTCAATTGGATTCAGGTCTGGGGAACGGCGGTCCATAGCATCAATGCCTTCCCCTGCAGGAACTGCTGACACACTCCAGCCACATGAGGTCTAGCATTGTCTTGCATTAGGAGGAACCCAGGGCCAACCGCACCAGCATATGGTCTCACAAGGGGTTTGAGGATCTCATCTCGGTACCTAATGGCAGTCAGGCTACCTCTGGCGAGCACATGGAGGGCTGCACATGGAGGGCCACCCCAAAGAAATGCCACCCCACACCATGACTGACCACCGCCCACGGTCATGCTGGAGGATGTTGCAGGCAGCAGAACGTTCTCCACGGCGTCTCCAGACTCTGTCACATGTGCTCAGTGTGAACCTGCTTTCATCTGTGAAGAGCACAGGGCGCCAGTGTGGCGAATTTGCCAATCTTGGTGTTCTCTGGCAAATGCCAAACGTCCTGCACGGTGTTGGGCTGTAAGCACAACCCCACCTGGGACGTCGGGCCCTCATACCACCCTCATGGAGTCTGTTTCTGACCGTTTGAGCAGACACATGCACATTTTGTGGCCTGCTGGAGGTCATTTTGCAGGGCTCTGGCAGTGCTCCTCCTTGCACAAAGGCGGAGGTAGCCGTCCTCTGCTGGGTT
>NC_036858.1:48391060-48398572 GCF_002910315.2 Salvelinus sp. IW2-2015
TTTTTCTTTACATAGTTGAATGTGCTGAGAACAAAATCACACAAAATTATCAATGGAAATCTAATTTATCAACCCATGGAGGTCTGGATTTGGAGTTACACTCAAAATTAAAGTGGAAAACCACACTACAGGCTGATCCAACTTTGATGTAATGTCCTTAAAACAAGTCAAAATGAGGCTCAGTAGTGTGTGTGGCCTCCACGTGCCTGTATGACCTCCCTACAACGCCTGGGCATGCTCCTGATGAGGTGGCGGATGGTCTCCTGAGGGATCTCCTCCCAGACCTGGACTAAAGCATCCGCCAACTCCTGGACAGTCTGTGGTGCAACGTTGCGTTGGTGGATGGAGCGAGACATGATGTCCCAGATGTGCTCAATTGAATTCAGGTCTGGGGACCGGGCCGGTCCATAGCATCAATGCCTTCCTCCTGCAGGAACTGCTGACACACTCCAGCCACATGAGGTCTAGCATTGTCTTGCATTAGGAGGAACCCAGGGCCAACCGCACCAGCATATGGTCTCACAAGGGGTCTGAGGATCTCATCTCGGTACCTAATGGCAGTCAGGCTACCTCTGGCGAGCACATGGAGGGCTGCACATGGAGGGCCACCCCAAAGAAATGCCACCCCACACCATGACTGACCCACCGCCAAACCGGTCATGCTGGAGGATGTTGCAGGCAGCAGAACGTTCTCCACGGCGTCTCCAGACTCTGTCACATGTGCTCAGTGTGAACCTGCTTTCATCTGTGAAGAGCACAGGGCGCCAGTGCCGAATTGCCAATCTTGTGTTCTCTGGAAATGCCAAACGTCTGCACTGTGTTGGGCTGTAAGCCAACCCCCACCTGTGGACGTCGGGCCCTCATACCCCCTCATGGAGTCTGTTTCTGACCGTTTGAGCAGACACATGCACATTTGTGGCCTGCTGGAGTCATTTTGCAGGCTCTGGCAGTGCTCCTCCTTGCACAAAGGCGGAGGTAGCCGTCTGCTGCTGGGTTGTTGCCCTCTCTCACGGCCTCCTCCATGTCTTCCTGATGTACTGGCCTGTCTCCTGGTAGCGCCTCCATGCTCTGGACACTACGCTGACAGACACAGCAAACCTTCTTGCCACAGCTCGCATTTGATGTGCCATCCTGGATGAGCTGCACTACCTGAGCCACTTGTGTGGGTTGTAGACTCCGTCTCATGCTACCACTAGAGTGAAAGCACGCCAGCATTTCAAAAGTGACCAAAACATCAGCAGGAAGCATAGGAACTGAGAAGTGGTCTGTGGTCACCACCTGCAGACCATTCCTTTATTGGGGGTGCTTGCTAATTGCCTATAATTTCCACCTGTTGCTTATTCCATTTGCACAACCAGCATGTGACATTATTGTCATCAGTGTTGCTTCCTACGTGAACAGTTTGATTTCACAGAAGTGTGATGACTTGGAGTTACATTGTGTTGTTTAAGTGTTCCCTTATTTTTTGAGCAGTGTGTATCTATCTTATATTCTCTCAATATATTCGATTTATATACTATATATATATATATATTCTTATATGATATGTTATCTATATATGATATATATAGATTATATATTCTATATTGAGGATATATAAGATAGATATATATATATCTATAGATATAGATAGATATATAGATATATACAGTGGGGCAAAAAAGTATTTAGTCAGCCACCAATTGTGCAAGTTCCACTAAAAAGATGAGGTCTGTAATTTTCATCATAGGTACACTTCAACTATGACAGACAAAATGAGGGGAAAAAATCCAGAAAATCACATTGTAGGATTTTTATGAATTTATTTGCAAATTATGGTGGAAAATAAGTATTTGGTCACCTACAAACAAGCAAGATTTCTGGCTCTCACAGACCTGTAACTTCTTCTTTAAGAGGCTCCTTGTCCTCCACTCGTTACCTGTATTAATCGACCTGTTTGAACTTGTTATCAGTATAAAAGACACCTGTCCCAAACCTTAAACAGTCACACTCGAAACTCCACTATGGCCAAGACCAAGAGCTGTCAAAGGACACCAGAAACAAAATTGTGTAGACCTGCACCAGGCTGGGAAGGACTGAATCTGCAATAGGTAAGCAGCTTGGTTTGAAGAAATCAACTGTGGGAGCAATTTTTAGGAAATGGAAGACATACAAGACCACTGATAATTCCCCTCGATCTGGGGCTCCACGCAAGATCTCACCGCCGTGGGGTCAAATGATCACAAGAACGGTGAGCAAAATCCCAGAACCACACGGGGGGACCTAGTGAATGACCTGCAGCAGAGCTGGGACCAAAGTAACAAAGCCTACCATCAGCAAGGGCATTGAAGATGAAACGTGGCTGGGTCTTTCAGCATGACAATGATCCCAAACACACCGCCGGGCAACGAAGGAGTGGCTCGTAGAAGCATTTCAAGGTCCTGGAGTGGCTACCGAGCTGTCTCCAGATCTCAACCCCATAGAAAATCTTTGGAGGGAGTTGAAAGTCTGTGTTGCCCAGCACAGCCCAAAACATCACTGCTCTAGAGGAGATCTGCATGGAGGAAAGGGCCAAAATACCAGCAACAGTGTGTGAAACTTGTGAAGACTTACAGAAAAGTTTGACCTCTGTCATTGCCAACAAAGGTATATAACAAAGTATTGAGATAAACTTTTGTTATTGACCAAATACTTATTTTCCACCATAATTTGCAAATAAATTCATAAAAATCCTACAATTGTATTTCTGGATTTTTTTTTTCTCATTTTGTCTGTCATAGTTGAGTGTACCTATGATGAAAATTACAGGCCTCTCTCATCTTTTTGAAGTGGGAGAACTTGCACAATTGGTGGCTGACTAAATACTTTTTTGCCCACTATGTGTGTATATATCTATATTATTTATATATATATATATATATAATACTATACTTAATTATAGATATAGTGTTTTTATCAAGACATTCGAACATGGCCAGAGAAATGGCAGAAAATCCATAATGTCAGACCTTATGGTTCCAAATTTGTTCCTAGTGAGGAGAGGGGCCTATGTATCGAATTTCATGACGGTCAAACGGGGTGAAGGGCGTGACCTTTCAATTGCTTGTTATAGTGCTACCATCTGGCCAATTARCATGGCATTGCATGAGAGGGTGTAGCCCATGAGCCTTTACCATCATGCCAAGTTGCATCCTCCTAGGCCTCATGGGAATTTTCATTTTTCACCACATCCACGGRGAACCGAAATAATGAAGGCCAACAAATACAATAGGGTTTCACCCAGTTTCGCTGCTTGAACCAGTAATAAATGTAAAAGGCTTGAAGGAAATACACTTTCATTTCATACCACAGTTTTTCAAATTCACTTTCCCACCCATGTTAATTTGAAACATGCTGATGTTATAGGAAGGCATCAAAACCATATATTTCAATTGTGTTGCATTTTTCCAATCCTGTGGTAACAAATTTCTACACATACAGTTGAAGTCGGAAGTTTACATACACCTTAGCCAAATACATTTAAACTCAGTTTTTCACAATTCCTGACAAATACTCCAAGTAAAAATTCCCTGTCACAGGTCAGTTAGGATCACCACTTTATTTTAAGAATGTGAAATGTCAGAATAATAGTTGAGAGGATGATTCATTTCAGCTTTTATTTCTTTCATCACATTCCCAGTGGGTCAGAAGTTTACATACACTCAATTAGTATTTGGTAGCAATGCTTTTAAATTGCTTCACTTGAATCAAACGTTTCGGGTAGCCTTCCACAAGCTTCCCACAATAAGTTGGGTAAATTTTGGCCCATTCCTCCTGAYAGAGCTGGTGTAACTGGGTCAGGTTTGTCGGCCACCTTGCACGCACACGCTTTTTCAGTTCTGCCCACACATTTTGCCAGAACTTTGGAAGTATGCTTGGGGTCATTGTCCATTTGGAAGACCCATTTGCGACAAAGCTGTAACTTCCTGACTGATGTCTTGAGATGTTGCTTCAATATATCAACATAATTGTCCTACCTCATGATGCCATCTATTTTGTGAAGTGCACCAGTCCCTCCTGCAGTAAAGAACCCCCTCTTGAAATACATCCACAGGTAAACCTCCAATTGACTCAAATTATGTTAATTAGCCTATCAGAAGATTCTAAAGCCATGACATCATTTTCTGGAATTTTCCAAGCTGTTTAAAGGCAGTCAACTTAGTGTATGACTGCCTTTAAACAGGTCCACTCGAATTGTGATACAGTGAATTATAAGTGAAATAATCTGTTTATAAACAATTGTTGGAATTACTTGTGTCATGAACAAAGTAGATGTCCTAACCGACTTGCCAAAACTATAGTTTGTTAATTAACAAGAMATTTGTGGAGTGGTTGAAAAACGAGTGTTAATGACTCCAATCTAAGTGTATGTACACTTCTGACTTCAATCATGTGGTAGCAAATGTCTACGCAAATGTCAATCCTTTGGTATAGCATTTCTAACACAATTGCTCTTAATTTGTCTATATAGGTTTTTCCTATTTAAAATTATCATACACATTTTTAGGAAATGTTGAAAATGTGAGTCTTACCTGATGAGCCAGTGATACAGCCCGACGTCAAAGTGTCTGGAAAACAATAAATATTTACATTAAGGAGACAGGAGGGTGGTGAAATCTTTGATATACACATTTTACYAATTTGGTTACCATGTCTGTCAGTTGATTGAAATGAAAGTACACAACTACCAATGAAATAAAACATGTTTTATTGTTACTTTTAACGGTTTCTCATGATCTGCCATCCCTTTGTCTCCACAGTTCTACATGTTTCTGTTTCAACAGGTGCACAGTGAGAGAAGAGAAAGTTGGGATCATGGCAGTATTTTGCACCAGCATTTCATATTTCTGTAGATTTAGTCCAAAGCCAAAATTTCAAGAACAATATGAAAGGATGATTTCTTGGTGTTTAATATGATTTATCTGAAAATGAAAATAGGGACGAATGAAGGCTCAACTTTTCATATTATTTGGTTTTTCACGCTACACTGAGGATACAAAACATTAAGAAGACTTGCTCTTTCCATAACAGACTGGCTAGGTGAAAACTATGATCCCTTATTGATGTCACTTGTTAAATCAACTTCAAATCAGTTTAGATGAAGGGGAGGAGACTGGTTAAAGAAGGATTTTTAAGTCTTGAGACATGGATTGTGTATGTGTGCCWAGGACTGTGGCGGTCATGAAATTTTGTCAGCCCGTTATCGTCATGCAAAAGACTGCCGRTCTCACGGTAATTGATAATTAACTAACATAAACATGTTTAGCATCTCCAGGCCTCCACACATACAAGCCGCTGATGCACGCCTTTGGAACATCTACATAAAAAATAAATAAAAAATAATAAATCATTTAATATACACCATCACAATAAATCCATTATTTATTTTAGTCAGGTCTAAAGGAACATTATGATATGAATTACATGTATTTCAGAAGAACAAAATATGAGTTGGCCTAATGCAGGCCTTTGCTATCTGGCTATGCTCTGTGCCATAGGTTGTAGGCTTGTTCTAGCTTCTAAATCCCGTGTCATTTTATTTTATATGATTTTATAGCAAGAAGAAAATAACTGAACTTGGCTGAATAAAATAGAAAGGATATTTTTTCCATTATGGAGCGAGTGTGCATATGAAGTGGCATGTTGAGCTTAAAAGTGATCATTTGAAACAGGTGCTATATGCTAGATTTAGAGTTATTTGGCAACTTTAGCTGTGAATGATACAAACCTTAGTATGTCTTACAAATCAAAACATATATGGCTGCATGATGCGACTATCGGCTATGGATGATTTGAGAAAGTAGCAAAAAAAGCTTGCGCTCTGTTCCTTGCCTCAGGCTACACAGCTGTTCTCGAATCAAGAGATCATATTTTCACCCATCAGACTATTTTCAATTTAATATTGTCTTCACTAATATGTAACATTTGTTTCAATTTAGACTGGCCCATTATCAAATATGCAGTAACGGTGAAAAATACGTCATCTTTATGCACTCGAATAGCAAATGGAGGCCGTGTGATTTCCCGCCGATCAGTTTTGAAGGCTACTTCAAACATCTCAGTTGATCAGACAGGTCCTACAGGCCTTAGTTTTGTCGCACCTGGACTACTGCCCAGCTGTGTGGTCATGTGCAGCAAAGAATGACGTGGGTAAAATGCAGTTGGTCCAGAACAAAGCAGCTCGTATTGCACTTAGATGTACACRGAAGAAAAGTGTCAGTAAAATGCATGTCAGTCTCTCCTGGCTCAAAGTTGAGGAGAGATCGACTGCAACACTATTGGTCTTTGTGCGTGGTATTGATGTGTTGAAGGTACCGAACTGTCTGTTCAAGCAGTTGGCAAACAGTTCAGACACACAACACATGCAACCAGAGGTCTCTTCACAGTCCCCAGGTCCAGAACAGAGGCTGGGAAAGGCACAGTATTAAATAGAGCCACGACTACATGGAACTCTGCGCCACCTCAGGTAACTCAAGCTAGCAATAAACAGTTWWWAAAAAAACAGATAAAAGAACACTGCACAAAGGGGACTGTGAAGAGACTAATAATGTTATGTACAATGTATTATGTATTAGACCTAGATAGTGTGAATGTAATAATATGTAGGCTGTGTGACATTWAAAATGTATGTATTCCCGTCCTTGACTTATGTTCTGTACTATGTATTATGTCATGTTTCATGTGGACCCCAGGAAAAGTAGCTGCTGCTTTTGCAGCAGTGAATGGGGATCCTAATAACTACCAAATATTGTTTTGATGATAAGTGCTTGATGTGATTTTCAATTGCATTTGCATTGATGTCAAAGTGGTTAGAGGGACAATAGAGTCCTGAGTACCAGGCCATTAGGACCGGATGTTCAGCAGGAGAGGGTGCAACTTAATAGGATTGTATCTAGTGTCAGTCTGACACACATCAAACATTCATAGATATGTGAGGCGTGCTTGACTCGTGACTCACACTGGCCCAGCCCAGTCACAAGCACGCACGCACGCACACACGCACACAGTTGGAGCCAGTTGAAAGTGAATCCAGTAGTCTGTTTGATGTTAGTGTGACTGCCCTGAGGCCCTCTAGATAATCCTTACATCTTGGTTATGGACTCAATATTACTACTGTTATCTCACAGTGAACAACCAATAGCAGTTTTCTGGTCCCACTGGCATAAAAACWATTTTATGTCATTCAACAGACACTCTTTAAAGCCCACTTTAAATGAATTCTCACACTTTATTTGTATAGTCCAGATTTGTAGATGCTCTACTGATAGTRTGACTATCAACAAACTGTCTGTTAATAAGCAAATGCTTGCTAAGGTTACGGTACGATTTACAGTCGTTGCCAATAGTTTTGAGAATGACACAAATATTAATTTCCACAAAGTTTGCTGCTTCAGTGTCTATAGATATTTTTTGTCAGATGTTACTATGGAATACTGAAGTATAATTACAAGCATTTCATAAGTGTCAAAGGCTTTTATTGACAATTACATGAAG
>NC_036858.1:48398879-48403957 GCF_002910315.2 Salvelinus sp. IW2-2015
TCCGCCTTTCCGATTGTTTGGCGCATCCGGAAAAAAGCTTTGTCGGAGAAGACAAGGTGAGCGCTACCATCAGTCCTGTGTCATGCCAACAGTAAAGCATCCTGAGACCATTCATGTGTGGGGTTGCTTCTGGGAGTGGGCTCACTCACAATTTTGCCTAAGAACACAGCCATGAATAAATAATCCAACCAATCCAGAACAGTTGGTGACGAACAATGCATGCCTTTTTCCAGATGATGGAGCACCTTGCCATAAGGCAAAATTGATAACTAAGTGGCTTGGGGAACAAACACTCGTGTGTTGGGTCCATGGTCAGGAAACTCCTTAGACCTTAATCCCATGAAACTTTGTGGTCATCCTCAAGAGGCGGGTGACAAACAAAAACCCACAAATTCTGACAAACTGCCAAGCCATTGATTATTGCAAGAATGGCTGCCATCAGTTCAGGATGTGGCCCAGAAGTTAATTGACAGCATGCCAGGGCGGATTGCAGAGGTCTTGGAAAAAGAAGGCGTCAACCACTTGCAAATATTGACCTCTTGCATCGACTCATATTGAACCGCTCTCCTTGAAGTTCTTGATGATCCGATAAATGGTTGATTTAGGTGCAATCTTACTGGCAGCAATATCCTTTCCTGTGAAGCCCTTTTAATGCAAAGCAATGATGACGGCACGCATTTCCTTGCAGGTAACCATGGTTGACAGAGGAAGAACAATGATTCCAAGCACCACCCTCCTTTTGAAGCTTCCAGTCTGTTATTCGAACTCAATCAGCATGACAGAGTGATCTCAAGCCTTGTCCTCGTCAACACTCACACCTGTGTTAACGGGAGATTCACTGACATGACGTCAGCTGGTCCTTTTGTGGCAGGGCTGAAAAGCAGTGGAAATGTTTTTTGGGATTCAGTTCATTTGCATGGTAAAGAGGGACTTTGCAATTAATTGCAATTAATCTGATCACTCTTCATAACATTCTGGAGTATATGCAAATTGCCATCATACAAACTGAGTCAGCAGACTTTGTGAAAATGTATATTTGTGTCATTCTCAAAACTTTTGGCCACGACTGTAGAGTAAGGGTTAGTAGATAGACTATGAGCAACATTTCAACTATAGTCTGTAGAGCATCTACAAATGGACTATCCAAATAGTGTTACCAATTGTAACAGTATTGCTTCCGTCCCTCTCCTCGCCCCTACCTGGGCTCGAACCAGGGACCCTCTGCACACAACGACAAAAGCCACCCTCGATGCATCATTACCCATCGCTCCACAAAAGCCGCGGCAACAACTACTTCAAGGTCTCAGAACGAGTGACGTCACCGATTGAAACACTATTAGCGCGCACCCCGCTAACTAGCTAGCAATTTCGCATTGGTTACACAAACAAACAACTTAAGGCCATTTATAACCCTTAATAGCCTTCATAATGCCTTTATATGGTCTATATTTCTTGAGAAATCATGCCATGCTATTTAAAGATCTCTTTTGTTCTTTTTGCCAGATTTGGCAAATTGAGACTTTGCTTATAAATGCTTATGAAGGCTCGAAAGCATGTATACATTGCTAATTTAATACAGGATCCATATTTTCCTATAATTTCAATGACATAATAGCAAAGTCTGATCAATACTTTTGAAAGAAGCCATGGTGGATAAACGTCTACATAAGTGTATATATATGTGATGAGAACCTACATAAACAGATTGATGTTCATGGTAATTTTCAAATTAACTGCTGCAGTAAATAGTTTAACTGTGTGAGGAAYAGAAATCCCCTTTAATGCTTGCCTCGGCAAGGCGGCAGTGCCAGGCTGTCTTAAGCCCAATGCAGAGTTCAGAGCTTTACAGCTGTGAATGTGCATGCCAGAGCCATGTATATGTCTCTGTTAGGGGCAACCCATTATTTACAAAAATCATTTGATAAAACGTATGTACAGTTGAAGTCGGAAGTTTACATACACTTAGGTTGGAGTCATTAAAACTCATTTTTCAACCACTCTACAAATTTCTTGTTAACAAACTGTAGTTTTGGCAAGTCGGTTAGGACATCTACTTTTGTACATGACACAAGTAATTTTTCCAACAACGGCTTATAGACAGATTATTTCATTTATAATTCACTGCATCACAATTCTAGTGGGTCAGAAGTTTACACCAGAACACCATTCCAACTGTGAAGAATGGGGGTGGCAGCATCATGTTGTGGGGGTGCTTTGCTGCAGGAGGGACTGGTGCACTTCACAAAATAGATGGCATCATGAGGTAGGAAAATTATGTGGATATATTGAAGCAACATCTCAAGACATCAGTCAGGAAGTTAAAGCTTAGTCGCAAATGGGTCTTCCAAATGGACAATGACCCCAAGCATACTTCCAAAGTTGTGGCAAAATGGCTTAAGGACAACAAAGTCAAGCTATTGGAGTGGCCATCACAAAGCCCTAACCTCAATCCCATAGAACATTTGTGAAACTGAAAAAGCGTGTGCGAGCAAGGAGGCCTACAAACCTAACTCAGTTACACCAGCTCTGTCAGGAGGAATGGGCCAAAATTCACCCAACTTATTCTGGGAAGCTGGTGGAAGGCTACCCAAAACGTTTGACCCAAGTTAAACAATTTAAAAGGCAATGCTACCAAATATGAATTGAGTGTATGTAAACTTCTGACCCACTGGGAATGTGATGATAGAAATAAAATCTGAAATAAATCACTCTCTACTATTATTCTGACATTTCACATTCTCAAAATAAAGTGGTGATCCTAACTGACCCAAGACAGGGCATTTTTACTACAATTAAATGTCAGCAATTGTGAAACACTGAGTAAATGTATTTGGYTAAGGTGTATGTAAACTTCTGACTTCAACTGTATATACACATACACTGTGCAAAACATTGGGAGGGATCATGGCAGTATTTTGCCCCAGCATTTCATATTTCTGTGGTGTTTTATCATGATGTCTCCTTTTTTCTCTGCTGAAAATGGGGAAGAATGAAGACTCAACTTTTCATATTATTTTGTTGTTTTGCTTTCACACTACCTTCAGTATACAAAAGAACAACTGCTCTTTCCATGACAGACTGACCAGGTGAATCCATGTGAAAGCTATGATCTCTTATTGATGTCACTTGTTAAATCCACTTCAATCAGGAGAGAAGACAGATGGAAGATGTATTTTTAAGCCTTGAGACATAGATCGTGTGTGTGCCATTCAGGGTGTGAAAGGGCAAGAAAATATTTGTGTCTTTGAACGGGGAGGTGCGAGGCGCACAGGTTTGAGTGTGTCAAGAACTTCAATGTTCAACAGTTTCCCTGGGTAACAACAATGGTCCACCACCCAAAGGACATCCAGCCAAGTTGATGATTACCTTTATTTAGCTAGGCAAGTCAGTTAAGAACAAATTCTTATTTTCAATGACGGACATCCAGCCAACTTGATGATTACCTTTATTTAGCTAGGCAAGTCAGTTAAGAACAAATTCTTATTTTCAATGACGGCCAAGGAACAGTGGGTTAACTGCCTTGTTCAGGGGCAGAATGACAGATTGTTACCTTGTCAGCTCGGGGATTCGATCTCGCAACCTTTCGGTTACTAGTCCAACGCTCTAACCACTAGGCTACCTGCCRCCCCATGTGGGAAGCATTGGCGTCAACATGAGCCAGCATCCTTGTGGAACGCTTTTGACACCTTGTTGAGTCCATGCCCTGAGGAATTGCGGCTGTTCTGAGGCCAAAAGGGGGGGGGGGGCAACTCAATAGTAGGAAGGTGTTCCTAATGTTTTGTACACTGTGTGTACAGTACACACACGCTCTTATGCACACACACACCATTGCATTGAGTTTTCAAATCAATCAAGCCACAGCTTGCTCAACAGATTTGGCCTTTACAGTAGCCTACAATCAACATTAACCCCAACGCAAAAGATAGATAGACCCAAGTCTATCAGAATATGAGTCTGTCTCTGTCTTTCACCTTATTTAAAGTCTTCATTAAACATCTGACAAAAGGGCTCACTTGGACCAATCTGACCCTAATGACCATTAAACATACAGTATTCCCAGATCTCAGACTGTGGCTTTAATTGGTGTGAGAAGCTGTCTCTGTAAAATCACTACCCAACAGCACAGTAACCCACTTTACCTAGTT
Source organism: Salvelinus sp. IW2-2015 (assembly GCF_002910315.2). NCBI lineage: Eukaryota > Metazoa > Chordata > Actinopteri > Salmoniformes > Salmonidae > Salvelinus > Salvelinus sp. IW2-2015. Next base: position 48,403,025 of record NC_036858.1, read on the forward strand.
GCTGAGTTCTTCTTAATTTCTTTCGTTGTTTTATTGCTAGTTCGATGCGGAATGTACTGGATTCTTTTTTTAGAAACCATAATGGCTGCATAGAGCGCAGGCTGGATTTGTGGCAGTCGTTAAACTTTGTTTGTCTCCGTGGGGTGATCAGAGGCTTTCAGAACAGGGCAGATGGCAACAATTAACTGAGGAAAACAAAGTGGAAAACATAATTATACTTAAAAAGAAGACTATATTTTAGTTTGAYGTTTTATTTTTGAACTGCACATAGCCAATTTCCCAAAACCTTTGAGTGGTATGGAAATTAAGTATTGAATCTTGATTACAGTTGCTGTATGGAATGTTTTGGAATATAGTTTTCCTTGTATCAGGGCTAGTTAAAATATACAGTATGTCACCATATGTAAATATATCACTATGTGGTTATTTAACTGATAATGCACGAGAAGCAGTGTTTGGAGGATATATTGGCTAGGGTCAATATATCCTCCAATCCGGCTAAGAGGGCATTATCACTTTTAGACAACGGGTTACCAACACATTMAAATAATTGTTGGCATATTTTCATAAATGTTATTGATTAATTTATTTCTATTTCATTCTTCCACAAGATATAGACCCGACACATTGGCGTCAACATGAGCCAGCATCCTTGTGGAACACACACAAACTTCAAACTGAAGCTGGAAAGACTGCAAACTAGCTGCACTTCGTTTCGTTTTACCTTTTTTCAATTGACATTTCTTTGTATATACACTGCTCAAAAAAATAAAGGGAACACTTAAACAACACAATGTAACTCCAAGTCAATCACACTTCTGTGAAATCAAACTGTCCACTTAGGAAGCAACACTGATTGAAACAGGTGGAAATTATAGGCAATTAGCAAGGACACCGCCACAATAAAGGAGAGTGATTCTGCAGGTGGTGACC